>NC_056739.1:1005052624-1005087624 GCF_019279795.1 Protopterus annectens
ATAACCCCCCACCCCCCACACACACACACACATTCACACTTACAGGTGAGGTTGCACAAAGATTTGACATCCCATTACCCATCTGTCAACATGCATAACATATGGTACTCAACAGCATGCAGTGCAGCTATAGTCAATCCATGCTAGCAACAGTATACATGTGTGTGGTGCATGGGCTGTGTTAGTAGGTGATGCCCCTTCCCCTGGAAAACACTGCACCCATGTACACAGTATTGCTGTGCACCTGTTCAGCACCCTGCCATGTACTGTGCACCATACCTCACAGGTGTACACACCATTGCTGAATGTGTAGTACTGTGTCAGTTATGTCTGCTGTGCTGACTCACAGCCCCTATGTGTTTGTTGAACAGATACCTGGGATGATATGTGGACAGATGTGATTTGTGAATGCCTGCTGTCTGATTTACAGATGTCATCATCAGTGGTGCAAGTATGTGCAATACGTTACAATTACACTGACAACCATTAACCCTTACCATGGCTATGGGAAGTATACCCACCCTTATTGATATGATGCCCTCTTCCTTGATATGCCATGGGACCACATTACCACATATTTTAACATTATGTGAGTCTGATGCAGTGTCAAACAAATGTGTTAGCTGTGCTGATGCTGATTGAGATGCATACACTTTGTCGGTGCATATGTGTGCAAGCCCTTATCATAATGGTTTGTTGCACCTACTATTATGTGTACTACAGCATTCACTATTCCTGGCAGGGGAATACTAGCATGGGATATCTGCATTTGCCAGTATATGGTCAGTCTGCCCTACACATGTCCCCCAACTCTGCATGATTGCAAGGTCAACTCATGTGCACATCCCTTGGAGTTTACACACTGCCATCACTATTGCCGTGGAGTCAGGGTTATTTCTGCCACAGTTACTGACCCTGACTGTGTGTAGATACAGCCATTTGTATCATCCTTTGATTCCCTGCTGCAGTGCACTGTTGTGTCATGATGACACCCCCTCCCCACCTTCAGCCTTTTTGCAGATGCTTGACAACTATGGCCTACACGTGTGTCAGTTTGCAGTGTCCCAAGCACTGACCACCACATGTAACAGCCTAGTCCCAGCTAATGAATGGCAAACATGCAGGTGTACACTGGCACTGGTACGGTACAGATGGGGATGGTGGGCCTGAAGTAGGGTGAGGTGTTGGTTGTGCAGCACATGTATCGTACATGATACTGTCTGTAGGTTTCCAGTGTAGTCTTGGTACACCAGTACACATTGCAACGCATGCCTTTTGGGGACCTCTTCTGTTATGCATACACAACCTGTAGAGAGGCCTGGCTGATGTTTCCTGTGCTACAACTGTCACATCTGATTACCCTAACCCATGGGCCACATGTTTGCATAGTCCAGGCAATTGATGACATGGGTACTGCACAGCCAGTATTTTCTGGACATTCCTGCAACCCCCTTAGTGTTATGGCATGTTACTAGGCAGCCTGCATGACTGGTTTGCTACATGTGACATCATCTGTCTTGGATGGCCATCTGTTTATTTCCTACATCATTCCTGTCACATACATCCTGGCCACATACATGACTGTCTGCATTGTTTGCCATGGTATATGCAATGGTGAGGTATGGCTACATGTCCAGCTCATGGGTGCTACCTGTTGGGTATGGGGTCCACGCCATAGCATGTAAGATGTCTGCAAGCCACGGCTGCCTCTGTTGCAGGTAAGTGTGCACATTTGATGGCCAAATGTCTTGGACAGCAGACCAATTCTTGGTGTGACATTGGGGATGTGTATTTGCTGGAAGGTGCATTTCCATGACAAATGTAGGCAGTCAGTACCTCAACAGCTGCTTCCACTATATTTTATCTGGAGTGTGTGCACACATAAGCTTCCAGTGTTTGTGAAGGTAAGTATTCCCCATATTTGCTGCCCTAACATGTGATTCAATATTACACACTCAATGCTCATGTTAGCACAACATTGCAGGTTGTGAGGGTTGTAGACCACAGTATTATCATATGCCGTAGTGTAGATCTGTAAAAGTTGCCATTGTAATACTGGTATATACACTATTGTAGCACTGTATAAGGGTGATGTTTCACACATGTCCCTACTGTAGGCCATTTGTCCCACCATTATGTTCATCTCTGTGCACATATTTTGCAATGACAGGATGTTAGTTATATTGTAGGAGTCTGACTTACCCTTCAGATACACCATCATGATGACCACTGTGATACAGTGCAGTTAACAGCAACAATACGTGAATATGTACGCCATGTATTATGGGTAGATGTGTTAAATGTGTGCATGGAATATACCATAGCCATAACATGACCGGTGTATTGGCAAACCAGAACAAAAAACATACTCACCAGCTATAGGCTGCTGCCTTGGAAGTATACCAGAGGGGACCTACATAAGTGTGTGAGAGATGTGATGTCAGTAACCACAGATGTGGCATTGGTACAGGGCAGGTGCAGTATTACAGTACATCAACAGTACAATCCCACAATACTACAGCTTATGCACATCTGTTTATTACTACTATGCAGCAACAGACTATATATATATATATATATATATATATATATATATATATATATATATATATGTATATATATATATATATATATATATATATATATATATATATATATATATATATATATATATATATGTCATCTCACTTATGCATGATCTAACTGTACAGACGAAGATGGGTATGCAACAGTTGTCTACTGATGTGCCCTGTGGCTTTACCTGCATGCTCCTTTGCCATTGTGTGGGTAGCAGCCACCTCCACTATACTTTCTGCCAGGTGTTGTGTGTGCAGGCGGGCAGGTGCCCTGAGGCTGGCAAGGAGCTCCTCAACATATGTCAGGGGGAATGGATGGCATGACCCCCCGCTGCTACAAGGTGATCCCCCTGACTGCAGCAGCATGCCTATGGGCATTGCAAAGTAGGTCAGTGCAATGATGTCGGACCTGCTCATAACTGCGGTTATGCAGGCTGACATCATTTACCGTGTGGACAAGTTCGTTCAACAGGGCGGTCTGCTCCTGCTGCTCATGGGTTGTTCTGCCAAACAGCACCTGGTAGTGCTGCACCGGGTGTGTGATGATAACCTCATTCTCATCCACTGTATAAACAGGAGGTCTCTCACGTGACTTCTTGCCTGAAAGACATAAAGATGGAAACAGGTCTGAGCAACTCATACAGCAAGGTTATCATAGTTCCTAATACACATCTCTGTCCCCCCCCCCACACCATGTGATTGCTGCCCATCTGTTGTTTTGTGTTACTGGGGATATGTATGCATGTTGTTGGACATGATCCGGGAATGTGTGGCCTATTACTACCCACATATGTTCTATAACAGTGACACAATAGCATGTTCAGGGAACAGTTGCCAGTAGAAACACCTCTCCCACCTCATCTGGCCAGGTTACCAGGCCACATCACATGTGGAACCCACCCTGAGGCCTCTTCATCTACTGGTCCTGCACTATCATCAGGTGGAACCACCTCAGGGGATGGTGTGTCCCCCTCCCCCGGAAAACACACAGACATGATCTTGTCACCCGAGGTCAGGTCCAGGGTCTGGTGCATAGGGAACTCCACAGTGACTTGGGCGGTGTGCTACAGCACCTTGAGGCCCTCAGTACATACTCACAGGGTCCACATGCTCCTTCTGCTCAGCCTCTAGCCCAGGCACCTTCAGAGCCGTGAAGCTAATGTTGTGACTGGCAATGGGTGGGGGTCTTGTTCCCACTGTTTCCATATGGGGGCTCATGGGGCTTCCACATCGCAGATGACACTCCTCATCCAGTGTGTTTTAACCACCACATGTGTCATATACCACCCTGTAGGCTGTCTTCTCTATCTTCCAACCCAACCCACCTCCACAAATATACTTGCTATCCTTCCCCAAATTTCCAATCCCACCTTCACAAACAAGGGCACTGTGATCCCAACATGGGGTTCAAATGTGACATAACCGTCCATGTTGCACACACTTACTGCTGTATATATATGTGTGCATTGATATGTGTGATGTTCCCTCACACATAGAATGCAGCACTGTGATGCAAAACTAGGGGACATGTATTAATATATATCTATATATATATATATATATATATATATATATATATATATATATATGTGTGTGTGTGTGTGTGTGTGTGTGTGTGTGTGTGTGTGTGTGTGTGTGTGTGTTTGTATATATGTAGACATACACACACACATACACACGGATATATATATATATATATATATATATATATATATATATATATATATATGTAGATATATATATTATGAGTTTTGTATATATATATATATATATATATATATATATATATATATATATATATATATATATATATATATATATATATATATATATATATATATACACACACATATATATATATATATATATATATATATATATATATATATATATATATATATATATATATATATATATATATATATATATATATATATATATATATATATATATATATATATATATATATATATATATATATGGGACTGCATTCAGACATCAGGTCCACACTCTCTAACTCTCCTTTCTATACAGCTGCACTGTTCTGCCTTGCTACAACACAGACAGGTACTACATGTGGACACAGCCTAACATTTGGTGGGTATGTATAGGGACAGATTGCAGGTAAGCCTATTACACACCTATAGCATTTCTGTATGCTACATTACACGTTCACTTGACTGTCCTGCAAGTGTTGGGCTCTGTAACCCACGTATCCATCATAATGGCATTACTTCAACCACCAGCTATTGGCCACACTAATAGACATGTTTTACATTGCACAACACACATTATGATGGCTTACATCTTGTCAGTCAGTTCTGATCTGCACAGTTGATGGGTATGGCCAACTACCCACAGGGACAAACACTATTGTGCTTAGCAGTTGTTCAGCTGGACATCATTACAACAACACCTGATGGCCCATATAAATCATTCCACATCAACTATCCCATTATTATGGACCAAGTACTACATTCAGTTACATGCATATATACTTCGCATATATGTTGTGGGAATGATGTCTGTTCTGGATAGTTTGCTGGATATATGGTTCTTTTTTTTTAGTTGTATTTTTTTTTTTGCCTTTGGCTTTCTCTCTCTCTCTCTCTCTCTCTCTCTCTCTCTGTCTCTCCTTCTCTCTATCTATCTATCTATCTATCTATCTATCTATCTCAGTCTCTTTCCACTAAATGGTTTGGGCTGCTTTGAATAGATTGCAGCATGGATTTTTTAGGTGATGCACATGATCAGGTGATGGCCTCTGCACCATTTAGTGTCCTCCACTTGCCACCTGCATGCAGCATGCTATGTAGTATTTCCAATTACCATTGTCATGGCAACCCACTACAATAAATGCCTACATCATGTGGGCATGGTCCCTTTACCTTTCCTTTATGGATGACATCCTTACTGTATGTGGGCAGCAGTGCTACAGACAGCAGGTAGCAGTACCTCTTACAAGAGGACTTGCAGACTCAGGCCAGTTACATATTTGTATAAGGTTCCGGAACTACAGACAGAGTGTGAGTAGTGTTATATGCATTGTATAGCACCAGTGTTACAGGGTTTGTGTGTACATACTAGTTTAACATGGAAGGCAGTCTGTCTGCATAGCTCTCAACTGTGAGCCTATCCACATGATGGCCAGAGGTGTGCCTGTTATGTTTTGTCTGTCCACCGCACATGTCTTCTGTCAGCTATATCACTGGCATTCTGTGTGTTGAGTGCTATCAGTACATAGCTACATCCATTTGTGTTTCTGACTTCATATTTCTGACTAAGGGTATGTTGCAGACTATCCTGTAACACCAGCAACTTACTCAGTGTATGACAACACTATTTCACATATGGGCCTGAGTTCCGGCCTCTGACCTCCACCTACATATCAGGCTTTGTCCATATGACATGCAGTAAGGGGTTGTTATGTAGAGTGGCTTGTGATTATGTCATGCTGCCATTCCTTTACTTAATTCCAGTGCTGTTATGGCCCCCACACATATTGTGGAGTAGGCGTCCATATATATGTGGGCAACAGCTGGACAAAACATGTGTGCCCTTCTGCAGCCCAGAGGTCAGTGTATGTAACAGTGGTATATGCCCATGTATGTCAGTCTATGGAGGGGTACACCATAACTAACCTAGGCTGTTACAACATGTGAGGGATATCAGAGTAAGCTGCCTTAAGGTACATGGCTGTACATTACCATACATTTCACCTTGGGAACATTGGTGGCCTAGAGCTTACTGCCATACATACTGTTCTGTTTCTCAGTGTGTTTGTGATGTTTTCAGTTATACATTATGTAACAGATAGTCCCATTGTGTCAACTTAAGTCTTGTCCCCCTAGGGATTGGGTACAGAGTGTAATTAGAGGCTGCTGGACTATGTATCTGCATTACTTACCGTTGATTGCTTGTTATCCTCTGGCCCAGTCTGTCCTTACTGTTGTACTACTTAAAGGCCTTAGCCTGGACAGCGACACATATTATGCTTTCGAATTACTGTATAAAATTATCTGCGTGAATGTTGCATTAATCAGTTATTATGTATTTCTAAGTCTTAACAGCTATATGACATGGCATATACAACTGTAATAGTACACAAATAAAACTTTTTATGTATGCAAACCTGTGTGTGTTGTCATATCCTTTGACTTCGCTGTGGGTATATGTTTCAGGCAACAATTGTCTTTTGTATGAGTGACACACACTGTCCATTTGAGAAGGTGGCAACTGTAGGAATATTGACTTTTCAGTATGCTGTGCACCCTCTAAATATGTATCTTCCTATACATATCTTATGTGTATGTATGTGTGTATATGTATGTGTAGTTAGCGCCATATACATGTGTGTATATATATATATATATATATATATATATATATATATATATATATATATATATATATGCATATATGTGTGTGTGTATATGTATCTTTGGAATGTTTATTGTTTCCACATTGTATATTCCCTATGGTAGCCAGACTGTACTGCATGATATGTTATTGATGCTATCTTGACAACATACAGGTGGGATGGATTACTGTTAACATGTTGTAGCCAAGTTGTGTAGGGTCCTGGGTATGGGACTTGCAACAGCTGGTATTGTGTTGCAGGGCAGATCCGTTTGGCTGAGAGGTGGGGGGGTGATATCAATACTTACAAACGATATTTAGCTTGGGCCCCCTCACCCTCATTAACAGTGCCTTTGGACATATATGTATTTGTTATGTTCTCTTTTATATCTATAGATATATATCTGTACACACACACACACACACACACATATATATATATATATATATATATATAAATATATATATATATATATATATATATATATATATATATATATATATATATATATATATATATATATATATATATATATATATATATATATATATATATATATATATATATATATATATATATATATATATATATATATATATATATATATATATATATATATATATATATATATATATATATATATATATATATATATATATATATATATATATATATATATATATATATATATATATATATATATATATATATATATATATATATATATATATACACACATACATCTACATGTATAAATACATTTCCTGTACTGTTGAATAACGGTGCTGGATGATATGTTTTTGAAAACATCAGGGTTATGTATATTTGACATAGCTTAGTGGTAAATCACTTTGGCTGTGGTGTGCAGGGTTCAAGCCTTGCAAATGATGTTTATTTTTTTTGCTGGGCAGAACAAGGGCCATTGGATACAAAGTGATTAAGGCACTTTTAAGCAGTTGTAAGTGGGTTTGAGCGGGTTTGTGCAGAGGTAAGCACTGCTAACATCCGGTTATAGTTTCTTATACTGATTTAGCTTCTCAGTTACTTAACTTGTGTAGACATTGCTTACCCCCACGCAAACAAGCTTAAACCCACTTACTGCTGCTACTAAGTGCTTACTCTCACTTACCCCCTCGCTAATTTCTTTAAAAGAAATGAAAAAGGGTTGATAGGACAGTGATGAAAAAGGGGCACAAAGAGGGAAATACAGTAGGGAAAAGAGCTAGGGATGTCCAAGACGGGAGTAGGGAAGGTCCATAGCTGCCCATTTCTTCTACAGGAACAGCTGTGCATATACCCTGATTAAGAGGTAGATTTGGACACTCATACCCCTGAGAGAAGGGTGAGGACAACAATAATATGTTGTGAAGCCAAATAGACCAGATTACATGTGTCCAGTGGACATGTGTGCGAAATGGACAGCTATGTATAGGGTGAGATTTTTTTTATTTTTTTTGGGAACAGATTGCCCTTTTTTTTTAATGTGAAAGAGGGATGTTGGGGGAGGGATAGTAGGTATATTTGGGGAGGTAGGTTGGATAGGATAACAGACTAGACAGCATACAGGGGGACTATATGACACATGTGGGTGGTAAACACCTTGGATGGGGAAGGGTGTTTGGAAATCTGAAGCCTGTGAGCCCTCTAGTGGTAATAGTAGGACTGAGTTCCCCACTCATAGGCAGTCACCACTGAGCCTTCATGGCCCCGAAGGAGGCTGTGCTGGGGGCTGTGTAGGAGAGCCAGGCTGACCCTCTAGTTGCACCACGCAGCCCTCAAGATGGTGTAGCAGATCTCCAAATTCCCTGTGGACATCGCTACACACCAGACCTTGGACCTGGTGATGGGTGACAGTGTCCTGTCCGCAACTGCTCCTAGGGAGGGTGAGCCCCATCCCCTGAGGCAGTTTCACCTGAAGGTGGTGTAGGACCAGCGGACGAGGAGGTCCTGGGGTTGGCCCCAGATGTGCTGATGCCCGGTGCCACGGCAAGATGAGGTGGGAGAGGTGGGTCTACTGGGACCGGCCTTCACAAACGTGCTATAGTGTTTCAATTTTACAACATATGTGGGTTAGTAATAGTCAACACATTCCAGGATTAGATATAACAGCATGCATAGATATTCCCATTAACCCGAAACACCAGATATGGAACAGTTGCACAGCAAACAGAACACATGCATATATGGAACCACAGTGGCCATTACAACAGCTTGCAAGTACATTGATGGCAGCATGCCACCAATGTGGGAGTATTTCAACATAGCATATGCATAGAAACAATTTTAAATATTTATCAAACAATAGGACATATGTCCCAACAGTAGATTTCATAGAGCACATACAGATTGAGTTGTGTATTTAGTTTATTGTTGCAGATATGATGTGTGTGGGGGGGGGGATGTCAGTTAACAACTTGTATATCCCTGTAGTTCTCATTACTTTCCTAGTCAGTGCTGTGATCTGTAACCTACAAGCATTATTACACTACCCTATGGCCTTAGTTTGGACAGTGGTAAGGATGTTGACAACTATATACATGAACTGAGTTTTACCTGCAGTACATATCTCCTACCTGGCATACCTGTGGAGGTATTGTTTGTTAACACTACCTGAGTGTTTCTACACATATTCCCAGATTCCAGGTTGATGTTATGCACATACCTATCCATCTCTTATTGCACACACTCTGGGTATGTCTTGACAACATGCAGGTGAAACTGGGGCATATTTCAACTATTGCCTTCATAAACCTTTGGTGAGTTGTACAATGAAAGGTTTGTTTTCATAGACATTTTCCAAATATGTACAGGCTGTCAGGTATATGACATTAAATCCTGCCTACATGTCAGAGATTAGCACGCTGATATGCCAGGTGGATAGGGTAACAACCAGCAGATATGGGCCAATTAACTGGAAAGGCTGGACAAATCTGTACAGTTGAGGGGAATGATTCTGCATACAGCTTACTACCACTCCCAGGATTTGAACCATGGCTGTGTCTGCTAAAAATAAAATAATGTACATCACAGTTGAGCGCGCTATATAGATATTGCTTTGTATCTCTTCTCTGATTTCTGTCTATAAGTCTCCTGTGGTTTTACAATCTGACCTTGTAATTACAACACTCTTATACAGGGTTTCCTAGACAGTTTTATTATGTAGCACAAGTGTGGGTGACAGTGATGAGTGATACCTTATTATTCAGAGCAATTGCAACACTAACAATGCCATATAATAACAGACTACACAGTACCAGTACATAATATCAATATGTTATTTCTTGGCACAGTGTTCGTATCCGACAGACCTGTGGGAGCAATGTTTGTTAGCACTACCTGGATGTTGCCACACAAATTACCAGATTCCACATTATTATTATGCACATATGTCTCACTCTGTTACTGCACACACTCTGATCACACCTTCACAATATGGGGGTGGAGATGGGACATACTTTGCTTAATACTTTCATAACATTTTGGTGAGTTGCTAGAGTGACAGGTTTGTTCTTATAGATGTCTGACAATCAGTTGTATGTCATTATTTGCTGCCTAAGCATCTGGGATCATCCCAGTGATTTGCCATGGGGACAGGGTGACAGGCAGCAAAATGGGCCAATTAACTGGACATTCTGGACATATGAGTGCAATTTTGGGGTATGATTCTGCATACAGCTTACTACCACTCCTAGGATTCGAAACAAGGCTGTGTGTGTGCTAAAAATGCAACAGTTTACATCTCAGTCGAGTGTGCTATTTGGATTATGTTGTCTAATGTTTCACTGTTTTCTGTCTAAGTCTCTTTCAGTTGTACAATATGACCTCTTGTGATTACAACAGTCATATACAGGCATTTCTACACATTTTATTTATGTAGCACAGTGTGGGCAACAGTGCTTAATACAACAGTACTATTATGAGATTGCAACACTACCTTACAATATGATACCAGAGTAAACACAGGCAGTCCAGCAGTTAGACCTTTATTGTCAGGCTGTTAAACTTTTATTTACATACAACATATATGAGACTCTTCCTGCCATACTGTCTGGTGTATTCAGTACATGCCTTAAACAATACAGGTTTTATACTGGCAATTAACTTACTACTACTTTTAGATTTATTTTTTTATGACAGTACATGCAATAGTATTACTAACCTTCCTCACAACCTTTACAATCTACAGGCATGGGCTTCCCAGTTCACAGCCCGCTCATCTGCCGCTGTCAAAGACATAAGAGGAATATTTAGCCATACCTTTCCATAATAAACATGAGCTGGCAATTATTAAAGAGGTGATGGACTGATATACACGGCTGAGACATCCCCCGTCTGCCTAGCCTCTTGGATTCACTGAGCCAATAGCTCCCTCTTTCTCCACTTCAGGTCAACATAGTGATGTCTGACCTGCTCACCAGTTCGCAGTATACCAGTGGCACTGGTGAGGTCACGGGCGAGATGGTCCCAGGCTTCTGCTTTATATTGGGAATCCTGGTACCGGCCCTGCAGCAGTCTCTGGTCATGGTCTTTAACAAGGAGTCCTGCTATGACTTTGGACTCCTGGATGCCCCAGCACTGCACCTGAAAGCACACTCCTTCTCCCACACCGGTCATAGTGCCTACAGGAGGAAGCTGCAACCAGTTTTGAGATGTATTCCTGCCTGTTGGGTTTAAATAGGGCTACTTTCCCACACTTTTCTGTGATTGAATGGTTTTAAAAATGCTAAGCTGTGGGCAAACCTGCTTACCTAAGGTTGGCATTGCTTAAAGTGGCATACCAATGGGCAAACCGATTTAGCTGGCCTTCACATTGCTTACATCTAGTAAGCAGGACTGTGCAAACTTAGCTTTGCTTAATTTTTAATTTACATACTATTTGTTGTTTGACATTGATTGATTATTCATTAGATGTTATATATGTTTTTTGGTATCCATGATTAATGTGTACGTACACTGTATGTGTTCCTTGTGTTTGTTAGGGGATTTCAACACTTTATTACGACACCTCACATCTGGACTTAATGCAGTACTCCAGTTCACATATTTATGTTATGTAGTAGTTTATACAACATAAAACTGTATATAGATTCCTTTCACATGTTAAGTTTGATCTTCCTATAGTGAGGATCTGTTTAGTGATACCTCAATCTTATGTACTGCTGTGATGGCCTACTGGTTAACTATTATGACTATAGTGTACAGGGTCCTGGGTTCACGACCTGCAAGGGCTGTTAATTTTATTTCTGGGCAGAACAGTGGCTGCTGCATACAGAGTGATTAAGGCAATTTTAAGCAATTGTAAGCTGTTCTGCGTGGGTTTGCATGTCGATAAGAAATGCTAACCTCCGGTTAAATATGCTTACAGAGAGTTAGCTTCAATATTGTGTAACCTATGTGCGTATTGCTTACCCCCGTGCAAATGGGCTTAAACTCACTTACTACTGCCTAAATATGCTTACTCCCACTTACTTCTTAATAGTGCTTACTCCTGCTTACCCCCGCACTAATTTAGACAGAAATGTAAAATGGTTCTTGGGAAGGTGGTGGATTTGGACACTCTATGGATTTATCATTCATTACACATTATACCTTCAATTTGTATCCCTGATTCATGTGTATATATACTGTATGAGGCACTTGTGTTTATCTGTGGATTTTTCAACATTATTACAATGACACCTCACATCTGCATTTAATGCAGTACTCCAGTTCACAAATATATGTTATATAGTAGGTTATGCAACAAAAAATATTGTTCATAAAGTGATTTGACATGGAAAATGGAATGTACTGGAGTGAGACTCAAACCAAAAATGACTGTTCCTAAGGCGAATGCTCTGACCACTACACTATTGCAGAACTGCTTCATTTGCATGTATCTTGATATTTATCTTCTTGTGCCATTTAAGCTGCAGTATAGATAGCTAAGCAATGGGCAAACCCGTGCACCTACAGTTAAACAAACCCATGCACCTACGGTTAAATTGTATCTGTTTGATAAAAATTAACTTGTTTGTCTTATTATATTTTAACTATTGCTCTTATAAACTTGGGGGGGGTGTTGCTGGGGATATGCATCCCCCTATGAGCGGTCTCACTCATTGTTGTAGCTAATCTGCAGTTCTTGATTCCAGGGACATGTATATTGTGAGAGCTCTGCTCTCAGATATGCCCACTGCACTTGTCCATGCTACATGTCCATTTAGGAGCTGAGGTAGTGCACCTTCATTAATATGCATGGCGTGCTGCCGTGCTGCTCCTAAACGGTCGCTTCTGTGCTGGACTAAGCTAGTCCTGCATGTAAGATTACTGAATCCGGGGGACAGTTTATTTATTTATTTTATGTATTTATTTGACATTTGTTAACCAGATTGGTCCAACTGAGCCAATGGCCCTTTTTGACTGGAGACCCGAGGAGAAAAGCTCCGATCTACATACAAATATACAATAAAAATACAATCACATAAAGGTCCAGAATACATTCCCATAACCTGAGGAGACAAATTGAAATCTACATACAAAAGCACCATATCTTAATAGTTACATAGACAATTTCTATTACAATAATATAAAATGCAATAAAAGGTAAAAATAAATTGTTTAACAAAGGTATTTCCAGGAAAAGGACATACAATGGTATAATGGTAGTGAAGCTATCATTTTGAGGCTAAAGGTTCCATATGTATGATGCAAAGTGCAAAAACACTATATTGCATATCAGGTAGTAAACGAGAGAAAAAGAGGAGTATGATTAAAAGAAATAGAATTAAATAATTCTAATAGATTTGAAGAGTAGCGAGACAAATAGAGGGGAAGTAGAGACTACAGAGATGTCATGTGGGAGCTTGGCATGGGCAGGACCAAGTATTTAGAAGACAGCATTTTAACTCTCTTTTAAACTGGCGATTTTAAGAGATAATTCTTATGTTAAGGGGGGATGTGTTAAAATGTGCTACAGAGTACTTGTAAAGGGACTCTCCAGTGTTCTTTTTTGGGTATACAGATGTCAAGAAAATGTCTGTCAGTTGAGTGGAGATGCTCGAGGGGGATGTAGTAACATGCAAGTTCGGAGAGGGAAGGGCAGGGAAAGGGACTGTAGAGAACAGAATGTGTGATCTGTAATTGTCGAAGTAGTAACTGATGAAAGAATTCAGGCCATTGAAGCTTCTTAAGACCGAGACAGAGGTGAGAGTTGAAAGGAAAGTTTGCAGCAAATCTGGCTATTTTGTTGTAAGTTTGGTCAAGTTTGAACAATAGAGTAGATTGACTGTTAGCAAGGATATGGGCAGCATAATATAAACCAGATAAGAGAAGTGACTGAGCCAGAAAAAAGCAGGTGTGAGGAATGTCCATTTTCTGTAAAGCAGGCCTAGTTTCTCGTGTTTTTTTTATGCATTGTTGGATGTGTAGGTCGAATTTTAGTTCATAAATTATGGTCCCAGTTAGTTTGGTATGAGACTCATCTTTAATGATAGCATTGTTGAGGGAGGTGATGATTTGTGCTGTGCCAGTGTTCTAGGAAAGAAGAGAAGGAGTTTTGTTTCTTTAGGGTTTAGTGCTAACTGATTATCAGAGAGGCGTATTTCTACAGCTCTCAAGGCATCCTGTGTGATTGTTAATAGGTCAGAGATACTATGGGCAGTGGAGATCAGTGTGGAATCATGGGCGTATTGTAACAAACTAGAAAGTTTGCAAGCAGAATATAGTTTGCAAATATATTGAATAGGAGGGGGCCACAAGACTGATCCTTGAGGAACTCCTGTGTTGAATGAAAGGAAGGGGGAGAGGACAGTTTGCCAAAGAAGATATTGATTCCTATTAGAGAAGTAGCTGGAGAACCAATTAACTGAGGAGCTGGCGAGGTTGAAGTCAAATAATTTATTTAGAAGTTAGAATGAGAAACAGTATCAAAAGCCTTTGAGAGATCAAGGAATAAGCAGGGAATAAGCATGTTGTTAATCATGGGCCTCAGCTTCTGTTTGGGTGAAAGAAAGTAATGCACTGGAAGTACTGTGGTGGAGCATGAAGCCATGTTGACTGGAAGTTAGCCGGTTGTTGTCTAGCAAATGTTTGAGTAACTGGGAGTGTATGAATTTCTCAAGAATTTTAGAGATAGGAGACAAAATGGCAATGGCCCTGAAGATAGAAGGATCTGTGGAGTTTCCACCATTATGTAGTGGGATTGTATGGAAGGATTTCATAAGTCAGGGACACAGGCTTCATTAATGTATCTATTTATGAGTATAGAGACAGGATAGGTGATAGAGTCTACAGCAACTTTGAGAAAGTAAGAAGGTAGTTTATCAGCAGAGGGCAAGCAATGTTTGAGTTTGAGCAAAATAGATTTGATGTAAGAGGTGGGAACTGGTTTCAAAGGGAAAATGTTGGAAGATGTTTTGTTGGGAGATGAAGGAGGGGTAGAGGAAGTGTTGTTATGGGTTAGCTTTTGGATTGCATCAATGAAGTAGTTGTTTAGAAGAGTAGCTGTTTCAGCCTCAGTGTTATGAGGAAAGGGATTGTGTGTGGTAGGGTTGCCAGGATAAAAAAGTTTATTGATGTTTGTCCAGAATTTTTTTCTGATTATTCTGCTGGTTTGATTGGGTGGAGCAGGAGAAATTCTTCTTATCATTATTAATTAGTTTTTTGAAAGGTTTCTGAGCTCTTCGTACTTTTGTAGTAGGGATGGAGATTTGTTTTTGATCCAGGCTTTCAGATGCTATCTCTTTTGTGCATAATGTTGCAGGTATATTTGGTGAGCCATGGGACGAAGTTAGATTTTATTCAGATTTTTTTGGTAGATGCCAGTGAATTTAGTATGTCTAGGAAGATCTGATTGAATGATTAAACAGCTTCATTCAGAGGGAGTTGATGAAGGAAGGACCAGATTATGCTGGACAGTTTGGAGTTAAAAGATTCTGGACTGAAGTTGGCAAGTTTACAATAGTCTCTATACTGTGTTCTTTGGGTGGTTGCAGTGAATATCTTTGTATATAGGTAGGAAGATGGTCACTTAAATAATTTGAAAGTGTCACAGGGTTGTGATAAAGGTTGGGATCTGAGTTGAGGATCCAGTCTAGGGTAGGGCCATTAATGGATGTTTTCTTAGTGCAAGTAGGGGAGGTAATGAGTTGGTGGAAGCAACGAAGGCCGATGTTAAGATTAGGAGTTATAGTTGTAAGTTTCATCCAGTCAATGTTTATGTCACCAAGGATGGTGGTATCATATGTTACATTATGAGAGATCCATGAGGGTATATTTTCAAGCGTGGGAAAATTGTTTACTGGTGGGATATAGATAGAAGCTATGGCAAATTTTTTGTGGGAGTTTAGGTGACAGTTTAGAATAAGATGTTCAGGGTCAAAGCTGGGTGTAGAAATGGAAAGTGGGGAGAGATTAAGCTGGTTGTAGTACAGGATGGCAACACCTCCACCCATTTTCTTGATTCTATCAGAGTGAAATAGTTGAAAAGTTTGCCATATTTACCTTCTTTTTTAAATTTTTTTATCTTAATAACTTACGCCCCTTTGTGTAAAAAAAAATCAGTTCATCCACAATTTTAACTGATGGCTGAACCATACTTCTGAAACTCTTAGAAGAAGAAATCTAAACAAAGCCATAAATAAGTGGGGGATAAACATCCCAAAATATGGACAATTTTTAAATATTGCTCTTACAAATTTAGAATGTTGATAGAGTAATAGGTTTTGCAATAACATGGATTTTCTGATAAGGATGAAGTCTGAAACTCAAATATCTGTCATTATTTTTTGACTTCAGTCTTTAACAATTTTTGTAATTATTTTTTATTTTATTTTATTAATTTATTTAACATATAGCATAAAGAAAAACACAAGCCTCTTACTCTTCTTAAGGACTCTTCTCACAAAAAAACTTGTAAAAACAGCACCAGACAATGCTATATTTATTTAACATTTGTTAACAGGAAAAGTCCGAGTTGGAATGAAGCCAATTTTCAGTGGAAGCCTGGGGAAGAACACTCCAGACATGTCTTTGTAATGTGGGAGGAAACCACATGAATGCAAGGAGGACATGCACACACCACACAGAAGGCATTAAAGCTGAGAACTGAACCGGAGAACCTCTTGATGTGAGGAGACAGTGCTACTGCTTCACCACTGCACCATCCAGTTTGCCAGAAAAAACACAATTTCGATACAAATGGAACAAAAATATCAAGCAAATATCTGGACATTCTGCAAAACTCTGTACAGTTGAGTGGTATGGGCTGAACTCACTGAGGTCCCATGCCCTTCTCGGAGTGGATATTGGGGGAATGAGGATTGAGATTGCAGTATCAGGTAAATGACCAGCACACAGTTTAGTGAGAAATGACCAGTTGTATTACTTTTGCAAACATCGTCAAACAATCTCATTATATGCTTACAGTTATTAAGCTGAACATTGTTAAAGCATACTTTATTGTCTTGAAGTATCCCTCTACAACAATAAATATGATTTGTTTAATAAAGGCTGAATTAAAAACAAGTAAAAATTTCCTTTCAATTCCTATATTTTTTTGTGTGGTAGAGCTTCTGCTTGAAGAAAATTCACAGAATGTATCATAAAATTACAAATTAGGCATTCAGCCTAACAATTTGAAAGTAGAACCTAGACTGAAAGTGTCTGGTAAGATTTTAAAAACATACCCCTCTACCAAACAGACAGGCAGTGCACACATGTAAAAGTGAAATAGTTTGAAGGAAGATGAAGGCCAACTATTTAACTTGTATTAAAGGAATATTATATGAGAATTCAGATGTGAATGTTTAAAGAAATGAGCAGATATACTAAGCAGTTGTAGCAGTAACTGAAATCCATTGCAGAGTACCTGAAGTCATACCAAAAAATTACAGAAAAAAACTTGAGAGACGGGTAGAGAGCAATGGTCTTACCTCACTGGTGAGTATGAAAACAGTGTTTATAAAGGATGGAAATAGAAGGACAGAAGTGTTTTCAGAACAACACTGCAACCAAATCAAACAGAAAGAACAAGTAATAAATGAATAATTATGTGTTTAACTGATTTCATTACTTTATATAACTGCAAGGGTATTTATAAAAGATTTATAAAAATTGTAATTGAAGGCATAAAGTTTTTGAGTACCATTGCAACTAAATCATAAATAAACGTCAAGTATCAAATGCAGTATTCTTTATTTCATTACTGTGTAATTGCAACAGTATATATAAAACAGAATGGCGATATATGGACTAAAGTGTGTTCAGTACAGCATTGTAGCCAAATCCACATCAGGCAGAAATCTGAGGTGTGCTAGCATTTTACATGCGACAATCTGTATAGTGCACATACAAACCCCACAGAGACTTGATAGCAATACATTCATTCTTTTCATTAAAGCATAAGCACATCCATATCATTGTTCCCATGTATGCATAATTACTACTCGTACATTTTGTTTTAGTTTGATTCTCGGCTGGGCTTGGGAGTGCCTTCTGTGTGGAGTCTGCATGTCCTCCCCGCGGTTGGGTAGCATTCGAAAGACATGCGTGCGTAAATGGGCGTGCCTTCATTGAAGGTTGGGCGTTGAGCTGGCACCTCGGCGTTTCTTAAAAATCTACTGCCAATCATTAGTGGACCAGAGTTCTGCTGTGGTGACCCCTTACTGGGAAAAGCCAAAAGACAAACAAACATTTTGTATTAGTTCAATAAATATTTAATAAAATGAAAACTAATTAATGATAATAAATTCAAAGATGTCTAACATTAAGTGTGAATTTATTCTGTGTATTTCTTCTTTGTCTCTCCCACCTTTTCTCTTTTTTTTTCTTATTTTAATTATGAATTCCTTTGTCCTTCTTTATTTTTTTTATTTCTCTCACATTTTGTTAATTTTTTACTAATCCAAATTCCTCAGGAGCAGCCTAGCCATGTGCTTCTCAAGATAGGGAAAGTTCAACATACACTCTTTCAGGAACATTCTAAAACTACTATGTTAATGGCACTGGTCCTTTAGGCACCCTGGAACTTGGCAGCCTGGCAAACCTCACTTAATGGGGGCATCAGGACTTGACTGAGGACAAGGTGGAGCTGGTCATGGACTGATATTTTCAGCCAATCAAGGCTTTTTTGCAAGTGAGTACAAGATTCAATGCGCCATCCTGTGCTGACCACAGGACCTCCACAGGCACTCTACCCCCTCAAAACCGGGGCCTCTCCACTGCAATAGGATTTGGCAGTGGAAACATTGGTGGCGCTGTGGACTGGAGATTTTTATTGGCAAACACTTCTTGTTCACCCCTTTCCTTCTCTTATCCTTTTTTTCTTTGCCTTCTTACCAACTTCACACCCACACTACCCTCTTATAAAAAATATTTGAAAAAATAGGGGAGGTCTGTCCTCCGATAGAAATATAGTGACCCTCCCCTTCCAGCATAATAATCCTAATGTTTTCCTTCTGTATTCCCCTCTGGATATGTCTTTCCTATGTCCCCATTTCCATTCTTTATAGCAATTATGAGGATGTCCATATAAGGATACCTCCATCTAAAACATATTAAACCCTATATTTTTTTTTAAATATTAATAATAAAAGCTGCAGTATCTACCTTTTGCCTTAAGCCTTTCCAGCTTGGCTGCTTATAGCCATGTTTGTCCACAGTATCCTAATATGTATGAAGTCATACGACTTTCACATAGTACTTCCCTTATACTTAATGCTTACCTTCAGCTACTTTATGCTTAAGCTGTAAGCAGGTGTGCTTATCAAAATGTCTTTACATTTCCTTAGTCAACACAAATAACATATGCTTGCTGTACTTACTGTACATATCGGAGTTGCTGTGCTTTTTGCAGATAATGGCTACAGAAGTCCAAAAGCCAGGAGTATGAATAGTGTTCTTAGTCTTGAAGATTATAGCAGGATAACATTCAGAAATACTGTCTGGATGTTTCCTAGAAAGTATGACAAAATACTTCTTTAAAATGTGATGGAGTAATAAAAAGGTATCTGGTAAAAAGATAAAGCATGGAGAATAAACACAGAAGCTCTCATTAACGGGAATGACACGGTTTCTAGTTAAGTAACACCTGCAGCCTGTCTAAAATGTATGGAAAACTTTAGGGAAAAATGAATAACAAGCATTTATTTATTTATTAAGTGAATGATATAGTGAACAGATCACAAATGACCCATTTCAACTACAGCCCAGGAATCATTCTGAGTAAACAGAACATGTATTTACTCAGCAATTATAAAATCATAAGACAAGGGATGAGACTAAGTACATAGCAGTAATATAATTATATTTAGCCAACAACAGCAGCAAACCTGATGACACAGTAGTGCCAAGATACACAAAATACTTAGGGATAAGCGATGCTTTAAATGGTGTGGATGTTCCTTAAGATATTTCACTTAGATTCTTGCGTGGGAGCTGCCAGTTATCAGGATCTGTGTTTCTGTATGAACTCTACAAATCATGATTATGCACCTTTGCTCTGTCTGCCTGTCTTTTTCAGGCTTTTCTTCACACATCCTGCTCTTGCTTGTACTAAGCTATTTTACAATGAATGTATTAGTATGCACCTCTTAAGTGCAAGCTTCCTTGGCTTCTCAGTATTGTATATTGTAATGTTTTTCACTAGTCTGTAGTATCTATAATGTTTCTCACTAGTCTGCATTATCTGTAATGTTTTTCTCTAGTCTGTAGCATTTGTAATGTTTTTCACCAGCCTGTAGTATCTGTAATGATTGTAATCTAAATCCTTACTGTAACCTTGCTTGTTTGGAGCTTTTCTCCCCAGGACTCCATTGAAAACGGGTTCATCTTGGCCCAATGGTATTATCCTGGCAAACCAACTGCAAATTAATAAATAAATAAATAAATAGTAAGATGAAGACGATATGTGACTTCTAATCTAAGGTGTATGGGGTTATATATTAAACACCTTTCTTCATTTTGGATATCGACACAGACATCTTTAGCCAATTGAGTCTTTTCTGCATCAGGTGGAATATTCGCTACCCCAGTCGGTACTGACCACAGCACGGATGTATAATTATTTGTGTTTGAAAATATATGTACATGCACATCTTTGTTTGCATGTGTATGTGAGTGTAAGCATGCAAATGTGCATACACAGTTTGTTTCACATCACTTTACTGTATCATACAAACATAAAAAGTACTAATAAAATAGGCAATAAAAAGGAAAATGTGTTTCTGTGTTTTATTCATAGTCCACCTTCTATGTTCTGTTTGACATTTACCTCTCTTATTTGTAACCGCTTCCTACAAAGTTTATATAATCATTCATTTTTGAGATCCCAATTTATTCTGTTTAGTGTTGTATCTTGAGCCTGTCTCAATGTACACACACACACACACACACACACACACACACACACACACACACACACACACACACACACACACACACACACACACACACACACACACACACAAAGATTATTTAAACCCATGCAGGCACAAATAGGAAATTCATACTACACACATATATGTACCCAAAGCAGGAACCAGTCATTGTCAATAACATCAATGCTTCTTAAAGAGTATGCATTTCCATTTCATAGCTTAGGAGGGAATTCTTCTCAATATTTATTAATGTTTTACTATAGCACAGCTCAGCAGCCAATTCCTAAAATGTTGTGCCTCTTTTTATGTTCTCCATTACTTATTTTGTTTTATGCTCCTTCCATATTCATTCTAAAATGGGAAAGTCCTTTCATTAAATGTTGCCATATTAAATTAAATAAGGTTAAAATAAAATTAAAATCAATACATCCTTTAGTTGTTTTCTGCTCTTTGATAATTTATTGCCATTAAAACTGTCATATACCTTTGCATCAAAAGGACTCTGGGTCAGTATATTTAGACCAGATGAAGACATACTACATTCTACATTAATATTTTTTTCGGTGAGCTGTGAAGCTACTTCTCTGCCTTTGATGTGTTAAGCATAGAATAGCTGGACTGAAGTACACCAATAGAAAGAAGAGTTTGTAAGCACTTGGATTTCAACTTTTTTCTACCATTTATTTATGTTGTCCCACCAGAAATATAACTGTCTTTCCTCGTGTTAATTACAACATTCTCAAGCCGAAGATCTGCAAAGCTCAAAGCCATTCTTCTAGGTAGCTTCATCTTCCATTCAATTACTTTAATCTGTTTCAGATTATCACTACAGAAGTTATCTAACTATCACAAGATTCAAACAGCAAGCAAGCTTGTACGATAAAACATAATACATTTGCTGATGTTCTGATATCACCAAGAAATATAAAACATGAATTAGGTTCTATAAACAGTGGCTCATGACCCAGGGAAAGTTATTTTCCAATATGTATGTTTATTTCTTATGTCAGATAACAGATAAATACATTCTTTTCTATCCAATTTCTATTTTCTATGCCATGAGAGTTTGCAGTATACAAGGGGTTATGACTGAAAGATCTAAGTAATTAATGTATGTAGCAACTTGGCACTGAAAAACAACTTTTTTATTGGGCTGACAGGAAAATGTAACAGTTGTTTGTTTGCTCATTTGTTAAGCAGATAAAATCTAAAGTTACAACTCCTTTTTGCTAGGAGTATCCTCTAAATATTATTTTGTTAAGTGGCTTGATCAGGATCAAACAGACCACATGGGGAAAGAGACAGACAAAATATGGACTGCAGGATGAAACTCATTAGTACCTTATAACCTTAATTCTGTGAATTAAATTTCCAATAGTTTCTCTTTTATTAGCTATGCAGTACAAAGGAATTTCAAAACTGAATTTATTCCCAACCCCTCAGCAGATAATTTGCATTAGCATAATCCAGGTAGTCAGCAGGCTAGGCTTTAATCACAAACACATAGATAAAGCTGGTTTCTGGTGTTTCACAAACAGCAATAAATACAAGGTCTTAAAAAGTCAGAAGACAATCTACTAAGCTGACTTATATACAAAAAAGAGAAAATAGCACTTCCCACGTTGTTAACAGTACATTACAATTACCGGTGCACTAACATTTTACCGGAAGACAGAATGGACAAGGACTCGTGAATCTGTATGATTTTTGGTATAAACTTCTGCAAGCTGTCTTAATGCTTGATGCAAGTAAATCATACTATATCAGAAGAACAATATCTAAAACATTAGCAGCTGTAATCATTACTATTCGTGGCCTCAGGATTCAGGGAGTAGAGTACAGTGGAGTTAAGGATTGCGAGATTTTGGCCTCAGGATTCAGGGAGTGCAGTAGAGTGGAGCTAAGGATAATGGGAGGAGAGTTAAGTTCTAAGGCAAGCAGAGCAAAATGTGTCGGTTGCAGTATTCATAATGGCCTCTTTACAGTACACACAGTGTGGTGGTAGTGAAATATAATCATTATGCTGCATACTGGCACAGTTGTGGTTAATTCAGATATCTAGTGCAGGGTACTCCAGTACAGCATGAGATGTTCACCAACAATGGGAGAGGTACACTAGAGGCTGCACTGGGACTATGACTGTCACTAATAATACAACTCCAAGATGGTTGCCTAAGTCTCATTTTTGTCTCTAACTCTACTATAGTGATTTTGCACTATGAGCATGTCAGACTTTCCTGTTTGTCTTGTTTTTAGAAATACATTTGCAATCGAGTTTAAAGGTTTAATCCTGTCTTTGTTTTTCTTCAACCTGCACTTGTGTTTTGAATTGATTCTCAGTTTTCTCCACCACTATTGCTGTTTCATTATTATTATTATTATTATTATTATTATTATTATTATTATTATTATTATTAATAATCATAATTTAGTTTCAGCCTGTGTCTGCTCTCCCAATTTAATCACCTTAAGATGCAGATTCCTTCTTTCCATCTGGCTGACATGGTGTCATGATTTTACTTGTGTTTGGTTCAGTCTGATTTTGGTAAAACCCTGTGGCCTGGTGCTCCCATTCGTAGAAGGTGCTTTATATTGGGAACCAAATAGTTGGTAGTAGCCCTGATGTTTTGGCTTCTGGATACATGCAGACTGACCACTGTTTGTTGCTACTGAGACTTAGAGAAATAGGGACTTTATATGCCCTCCTAACCTCAAGAAAGAAAGAGAGAATGAGACACACATACACACACACACACACACACACACACACACACACACACACACACACACACACACACACACACACACGCACATACACATGTTTGGAAGTTCACATTTGAAATAATTTGCTTGTAGTACAAACTGTTGTTATAAATAATGATTAATAATATTTATTGTAATGAAGCTTATGCATGATTATAGGGTTCTTAAAAACACACTTTTCTTCCTGAAAGCTGCTAGACTCAACATTAGATTGCCCTGTTCACAAATGACAAATTGCATCACTAATTAAATGCACTGATGAAGACAAAACTTGCAGAGACCGATGAGAGAATCCCTTCTACGAGCACCTGCATTTGGTCATTCAGTCTTGTAATATCCTACAAGATAGTGCTACTCACGCTTTTGCATTGTTCACTTTGTAAATTTGTCTTTGAGCAATAAAGTTTTGCTTTTTTGATACAGTTTTTCAGAGAGGTGCATCATTTAACAATGCTGCTTTGAAAAACTGGTTTAGTGCAGCTCCCACCTGCGGTGACATCTGAGTTTGTATGCTCAATAAGAAAAGATGATTTTTGGCTGGGCTATCTGTTTTTTTTTTCCAACACGTCAAAGGCAAAATAAGGTTTATCTATTTGTGTATGTTGCAGATTTGAGTGTGTGTGTGTGTGTGTGTGTGTGTGTGTGTGTGTGTGCGTGTGTGAGTGCAGGCGTGTCTGCTCATGTGCACGTGTGCGCGCGTGCATGTGTGCACGCGCGTGTGTGTGTGTGTGTGTGGGTGTATGTGCGTGCATGTGTGTGTGTGTGTGTGTGTGTGTGTGTGTGTGTGTGTCTGCAACCTTTGGTGTCTGCATGTCTGTCCCTAGGATTCAGCAAGCTCTGTACGGTGTGCAGGAATAGTGCAGGAGCTGCTGGAAGCAATATGGCCGCTGTGCGATCCAGGAATAAGTTCCCGGTACGTGCACGAGCACTCTTGCACTATTCCTGCACAGACACAGCTCCTTTATGCAAATTACCACATTTGCAGGTAAAAAACATGCAAATGTGGTGAATTTGTAAACCAGAAAGCTGGCAGCTGGCCGTGCAGGACTAGGGTAGTCTGCATAAATGTAATCAGTTAGTAACCGAGTACATTTCTGCAAATTACAAAATGGAGCCATAATAGCTCCTAATAAAGGGTGAATATAATGTGGAAAGCATGAAAATGGCCAAATATATGGCCAATGGCATGGAAAATAGTTGCAAAAAAAAAAACTTTTATTTTTTTTAGCCGATTTCGGCTGTTTAAGCATAGGGCAGCAGCGCTGAAGTGGGATGGGGCTAAAAATAAAAAAAATTGAAATAAGCATTCTATTCAAAATCACAATTTTGCCATTATACTCAATGGCAGGCAGAAGACAACATGGCCAGTGAATAGTGGTTGCTAATGGGGAAGGTTCAGTGTCAGACATTTAACTAGGCATTAGCAGGCAATTCTATGCAAATGAGGGGAATGATACTGAATCCTAGATCCCCCCTCATGGCTAGCCTGCACCTAACCATGTCAGTGCAGGAAGACAATGGTGCAAGCCTAAGAGCTAGCTGACATCATAGAGGGGTGTGCCAGGCATACTGTAAGCTTATTGGAGCCCTGTGGCTTGGGTTTGCCCTTAGCTTAGCAGAGCTAAGCAAGGGGGTGTGTCTGAGGCTGCCCAGCACTCTTTACATTGCCTAAACAGGTGCGCGTGCCATGCACTGTGTTTTAAAGGAGAAAAAAAAGTAAACCAGGAAATAGCAGCTCCGTGTACATCTGAGCACTGTGGTTGCACAGTGCGCCCCTGAGCTTAAACAGCAAGGCAATTGGAAGGGAAAACTTCAGTAGGAAGGTAATCAAAGAGAGCTAGCATAGCTGGCAGGTGAAATGTATCATAATCAGCCAATTACACAGGCAGCAGCCCAGCCCGGCACACAACTATAAACTATGCAAAAATCTTTCTCCCTGTTTTTTCCCACAAAATCAACACCACTGGTGTACACAAGCAGGGAGATTTTATCATATAAAAGCAACAAAATGATAGGGGCTACAGCAGCTATCATAAATCAACGTGTGAAAGAGTCTGAGGGTGGTGAGTATGAGAATACTGATGACCAACCCACAGTGAGGAGAAGGAGAAGAGTGTACAGACCCAAGATAACCTACCAGGGGCTACATGAGCTGGAGATAGTAGAGCGCTATAGGGTGGACAGGGACCTCTGACAGCAAATTGTTGAGCTGTGCCGGCCACACCTCAAACATAGAACCAACAGAGGGGAACCCATCACAATGGATAGCAAGGTACGTGTAAGCCTAAGAATACTAGCCACAGGTACCTTCCAAAGGCCAACTGGGGATATGATGGGGATCTCACAGGCATCAGCATCCAGGGTACTCCACCATTTCCTGGATGCCATGTCAGCACATGCTGGTGACCACGTATATTTCCACAACAGTCGTGAGGCGTTGACCAGCAATATGTGTCCCTTCCACCAAATAGCAGAATTCCCTGAGGTAGTGGGTGCTATAGACTGCATGCACATATGCATCAAGCACCATCCAGTGAGCGGGGTAGGGTCTACATCAACCGCAAGGGCTTCCCCTCCATCAACTGCCAGGTCATGTGCGATGCCCAGGGCATTATAATGAATGTGTGTGCTGGCTGCCCTGGAAGCTATCATGACTCCCACATCTGGCATATGACGCAGCTGTGCCAGAGATATGCCAACGGGGACATCCCTTATGGCCAACTAGTGGTGAATGCTGGTTATGAACTGGAGCCATGGCTGATGACACCCATCAGAAATGCACACACACACCTGAACAAGAACTCCATAATGAGGCACACACACAGACTAGAATCATAATAGAGCATGTGTTTGGGATGCTCAGCTCACAGTTCCGGTGCCAGGACACATCCATTAGAGCCTTGCAGTACTCACCAGCTACATGTACCCAAATTGTCATCATATGTGCCATGCTACACAATATGATCCTGCAGAAACAGCTGCAGCAGGAACAGCATGGGGCAGGGCCACATAGAATCCCACCATTGCCAAGGCCTGCACAGGCACAGAGTGACTTGGAGGAGGAACAACCTGAGCCTGCTCCAGTAGGCAGAAGGAGGCATACCCAGTATGCCCAAGCCGTGGCAAGGAGGCAATGATTAGCACATACACTGACATGGTAGTAATCCAGGGAATGACACCTCTCTCTGACTCGCACATACAGTAAAAGGGCTGAAAAACATGATACTACCTGTGCTTAACCATGTATAGGGAGTGTACTATGTGCATCCGACATAGTCAGCCTTTCAGCACCATCCTCAATACTGGCAGAGCCACAAGGTAAGTCACTCTCCCTAACAACTGCCAAATGGAGTAGTATGTTTTGTTACTTGTATCTATGGTATGGATGTGAGCATGCAAGGGAATCAGGTGGCTGAATGGGATGCCAGCAGATAGTAGACACCTATAGTGGCAGCATGAGATCTGTAACAAATACTGGTGTTACTATATTAGCCAGTACTAGACAAGGTGACAAAACTCACTGCAGGAAATGTGGTGGGCCACATGTGTGTCCATAGGACACACACATGCCAGTCAGGGAAGCTCACATACCCAACAACAGTCTCAGTCAGCAGGACAGGTGTAGACAAACACAAACAAAGGCTGTGCTAAGGCCTCTGATTGATGACTATGGAGAACAGCCACCCTCCAGACCTACACAGACAGATTATGACAGGTCAGGCAGTGGGATGTTAGTTCTGAAGGGTAAGAAGTCAGAAACTGAAATGTAGGTCAATCAAACCTAAGACCTGTAATACACTGATATGCCTCTAGTCAGCATGATAGGACAGAATACAGAATGAAATGGAGTACCTGAAATACCAGTACAGTCATAGCAGATGTGTACAAGTGTCAGGTGTCCCCCCCAAGCTATGTAGAAATGTAGTAACAGTCAGGTGTGCTCCCCCATTCCTATGTAGAAATGTAGTAACATGTATGTGTAGGTAAAATAACAGTGGAGCACAGATTACCTGAGCTGGCCAAGGTAGCAGGATAGATTGTAGCATGTGTACAATATGCAGGGCCATGTGTGTTAGGTTGGTGTGTGTTGTATATTGTGTGACAGTGGTCAGTATGTATGCATGGTGAGGTTTGTCTTGGTGGTCATTGGCCAGTACTGCTGATGACAGGGCCAAGTTCTCACAACTGCAGTGGCAAATCAATGCTTCTCAGCAAAACACATTCCAGCAGTAAACCATAGTAAATGCTTGGAAGTAATATGTGTCACCATCGGAAAGATGGACATGGCATGAGTGTGGGCTCAGACATACAAGCAGTACACAGGGGGAAGTACCCCAGACAGATAGTGTATGGTATGTAACTGGAAAATGGTCACACCCTTGCAATTGTACATACAGGTTAGCAGCACATTAGCTGTGTTTGTAGTAGGGAATACCGATGTCATCTGGCCAAACACTGGCAGACCACAAAGGTCACATGTATGAAGTATTGAGAAACAGCTGATGTCCCTGCACAGGCCAGCATAAGTGGAATGCCCCATGCATATCTGTGAGTCAGATGCAAGAAGTGTTCATAGCACACATGCACCCAGCTCACCCCGCCATCACCCACAGGTACCTCTCTCATCTTATCCCTGCTGTTGGGAATGAATACAATATGATCCTCACCTCTGTATGGCAATAGCTAAAGAATGCAGCATGCAGAACAGGTGTCCCATGAAGGCGTGTCCCTAGCTGTAAGCAGCAGCCTGCCAGCATCCACACCACTTGATCAATAATGACAGAAAGTATTGGCTTTAACACCTTGCACACCTACCCTGTCACCCCAGGGGAATATAGTATATTGCAGTCTGGGACTGTAGGAGTGACATAATGCAATGGCCTGCTACAGCTGGCCTGCATCACTACCAAATGGCCTACCATCCTCTTCCAAAGGCCTGTGTCTCACCCATACTGCCAATGTATGTTATGTCATGGACTCCCAAATAACAACATAACAGTCCATAGAACCCAAATGCAAGGCCATGTGGACAAATCCCAGTAACATGTCCACTGTGTCCTACTGCATGAATTGTGGACCAACACCGAATTACTTCTAGGATGAAATTGTAACTAGGGAACATATCAGATAATGTTTGAAAGAGGATAGAATAATATGGGGGTAGGAGCATGGGTGGCATGGAGTGTGTGAAGTCCGAAACTCAGCCGTGTGCACATACTTTCCCTGCCTGCAAACACAGGAATGGGTGGCTACAAATCTGCTCGTAAACCACAATGTGAAGGTGGTATTGTCCAGAATTATGAACCCTGGCTGTGGGTAACCTTTGTGAGTTTGTACAGCTGTGAGGTATGGCCACAGCAAGATATGGCCATACTTTCACATCGATGGATGTACAAGCATGGGATCCTAAGCCATCACTGTACCAAGGTGCTGAATCGGATACACAGACGCAGCAGCAAGTGTCTTCAGCTTCCCCTACAGAATGGCATGATTGTGCAATAATAATGTAGGCTGCAGACCACAATACTGGACACAGCTGCATTCAGCCTGTGTTCCCCAGGACATCACTGCAAGCAAATATGTTTACCTGACAGTACCTGATGAAACAAAACATCGCAGTGTAAAGCAGTATATATGTCTGAATATCTCTGCTAACATCATGACCATGTAGCAGAAGCAGCACATACACAATTACCTGCTGTAACCCACTATCCTTTGCCCATTTTGACCCCATATTGTCAACCAATCTACAGATATCCCACAGAAACAGGTTGCTAGCTGTAGGTGTACAACACAAAAGCCTGCACTGGAGTATAATCTACCTGGAATGGATTCACACATTCAATACAGAAGGTCATACTGGGCATGCTCCCTCACTTAGAGAAATGAAGGCCATGTCAGACAACAAAATACTGAAAGGTCATACTGGGCATGCTCACACACTTACAGAAATAAAGCCCATGTCTGGCAACAACAGTGGACTATACATATCTGACAGTTGCAGATGTTAATGCACACACTTCTCAGTGCACACCAGTCATGCTTTGCGCACACATTGGATAGGAATAGACACATATAATCAAAGACAACACACTATAATAGGCCAAAATTACACATACATAGATGTGTGGAAGAGAGTGGCAGACAGTGACAAAGACCATCCCATCATGAGGCCTCTCCCACCCAGCACACATCCAATTGGCTAAAACCACATGATGTGCAAATGTCAATCACCGTAAACATTTGCCTCTCGTATTCCTCAGCACTAGAGTGCCTGTGGTACTTGTGCTAAGTGTGTAACATGACTGTACAAGTCAGTAGTCATCTAGCAGTTGTATACACGCACCAATGTAATATAAACTTGTGTGTGCCTGAGTGTTGTGTGTCTGCCTCTAGATGAAAGGGTTATGGCCCATGTACACACACTGCACTCCCCAGTGCCCTTTTATGGCAAGCCTGCTGATGTCTTCACCTTGAAATACACGTTTGAGGAAGTAGTAGTCCAGTAATCTCTGTGGTGTGTCCTATAGCTGCGTAATGCTGTAGTGTGATGTACTAGTTGGGTAAGAGTTCTAATCCCAAAATTGGCAACTGTCTGTGTAGGAATTGATGCTTTTGAGGCTGTTCACACTCACTACAATTTCAAATCCTTACTTTGGCAGGGCTGCTGATGAGGCCATTCACTGCTACTACAACCTCCATTGCCCTACTTTGGCAAGCCTGCTGATGTCATCCACTTTGAAATACACCTTGGGGGAAAGAATAGTTGACTGATCTCTGCGGCGTGTCCTATAACTGCATTGTGCTGTAATGTTATGTGCTCGTTAGGTAGGAGTTTTATTTTCCGACATGGCAAGTATAAAAGTGTGTTTGTCTATGTAGAGATCAATGCTTTTGAGGTCAGTCACACAGACTACAATTTCAAATGCCCTACTTTGGCAGGGCTGTTTATGTCATTCACTTTGAAATACACTTTTGGGGAAAGAGTAGCCCCAATAAACTCTGTGATGTGCTATAACTGCATAATACTGTAGTGTGATATACTAGTGAGGTAGTTCTATTCCCAGACATGGCAACTGTAAAACTCTGTGTGCGTGTGTAGGGATCAATGTTTTTGTGGCCATTCACAGTCACTATGCACACCTAAAAATGGAGAACATCGATAACTGTGCAGTAACAGAGACCTGATCCAAGGCTCCAGAGAGCAATCCTGCAATACTGGGTACAGCTGTCACCATACCTGTTGGCTACAAAACCAGGACAAAAACAATAAAAGTGGAGAAGTGTCTGTTTTCACAAAGGATATTCACACCAACAGGCTACTTGCCCAACGGAATGCATCTGAAACCCCCCCCGGTGCAACTAACAGTAGGTTAGACTGCATTACAAATTGTATAGCTTGCTACAGATCCCCACCTTGCCCCATAATTCCCACTACAGCTTTTGAAACATACTGTGAAATATTATGATACAAGCAAACACTACCCTGCCATTAACTGGGAAAACTACTTGTGTGCCAACACATGTGCCCAATGCTTCTTGGAAGTCATAATTCCCAATTCCCTGGACCAAGTAACCCATAGTCCCACCAGGGGCTCACATATCCTAGACCTGGTCATTACCAACATGGGAAATCAATGCTTTACACATATGGTCACCCCATCACTGGTCAGGTCTGCCCATGAGCTAATCACCCTTAACATCAACATCCCGCCCCCACACCCCAGTAAGGAAACCTCTGTAACACACATTTCCAAAGCCAATGTCATTCTACACATGTCAGATGTGACTAACCCATGCAGATGGGAACTGAAAGGACGACTGTTGAATCCTACATGAAGGCAATGTACAAGCACATCCACTCGTACCTGAATCATGCCATCCAATGTAGAACCAAGATGCTTCCCACCAAGAAAAGGAATCTAATGTGGTGGCCCCCTGCCATAAACATACTGTACAACAAAAGGAGGAAACTGTTGCAGAAACGGGGAAATTTCCAGGATGCAAAATACTTCCTTACCAGCCACAGTAAGAAGCATAGATCCCTCATAATATCCACCAAAGCTACTTCCGAACATAATATAGCCAAAGATGTCAAAGACAACTTCAAGCCATTTCATAGCTATGTGAGGAATCAAAATGGCAATGCTCAGATCTGCTCTGAGCTACAACAGAATGGTATTAAATATACTTGTCCCAGGGATATTGCCAATATCCTGGAAGATCAATTCAGTTCCAACTGCACCCCCTCCCACCCCCAAAGGGCCCATCTCAATACGGAAAGATTGCCAGATTCCGGTAATAACGGCTACATAGGTAAAAAACACACTCTTCAGAGCTAAGACAACAGCAGCAATGGGACCAGTCAACATCCAGGGCTGTGTACTACATGAGCTACAAACTGAATTGGCACCTCACCTATGTGCCATGTCTAATCATAGCCACACCTCAGGCTTCATGCCTACTGTGTGGTGCACAGCTACAGTTATCCCAATACACAAGGGGGAATCCACCTTGGATCCTGGGAACTACAGCCCCAGCAGTATGATGTGCCTGATCTGCAATGCCATGAAATGTATTATCATGGAAATTAAAACAAAGACATTGGCAACCTGCAAACACTGGACTCCAACCAGGTTGGGTTTGTGAAGGGCCAATCATGTCATCTCAACATGATTGACAACTGTGGATCGATCTCTAGAGCTGTGGACAAGGATAAGGTGATTTGCACAGCCTATCTGGACCTCGCCAAGGCCTTCAACACCATCCACTAGTCTAAAATCATAGATAAATGTATCAAGGTGGCCATTAATCCCTATATCACCCAATGGGCTGCCAACTGCTGTACTGACAGAACCCACACTGTAAATTTAGGTGACACCAACCCCAGCCCCAGACAAGTGACAGTTGGAGTACCTTAGGGTTCAGTCCTGGCACTGCTTTTGTTTGGCATCTACTGCTCTGAAGTACAGTATAACAGTAAGGGACTCTGGCAAACAAATGTTGCAGATGACTGCACATTAGGAGCCAATATTGAATCCGCACATGATGTGGATATTCTACAGAAGGGCCTTACAGAAATACATGCTTGGTGCCTGAGCCATGGCCTCAAGATCAATGCCAAGCAATTTATAGTTACCCCCCTTTGGAAGGGACATGTACCTGTGAAGTACCACATAGGTGGCAGTACACTAAACATCTAAAGTGTGATAACAGACTTAGGGACACAGGTGGACAGTGGTCTCACCTTTGATAACCACATCAACACAACAGTCAGGAAACCCACCTATGTGGCACACCTCACCACTAAGGGCTTTACATCCAGGAAAAGGAGGACATTGTCCCACTGTAGTCATCTCTCAGTAGACCCAGTACAGACTACAATGGCCCATTATGTATGTACCTCACAAGATATCTGCAACAACTAGAAAGGCTGCAGACATACCTCATGAAATTAATCACAGGTATAAACCAGATCCCCTATGCTAACCATCTGAAAATCATCCAGCTATACTCTGTCACATATTGTGTTCTCAGAGGCGATCTCTGCTTAACATACCATGCCATGTAAAACCACAGATGTTGGACATGCTACACTTAAAGAATTCCAAACTTTCATAGCCACATGCTCCAGGGGTCTAAATCTTGTCATCACAATGAACAATACATGCTGGAGGGATGTGTTCCTGACCAAGAGACTCCCCAGACTCTGGAATAGACTCCCCATACATATCAAGCAGAGTGCCTCTTTGGCCCTCTTCAAAAGGAACCTTGATGATTTGATAGGAGATAGGAAACTGACCTTGGGGATCATGCCAGCTGCCCTGCTAGACAGCAGTCCAGGGAAATAAATATTGTGGGAAGACATAGCCAGGGAATTGTCATGTCTAGGCATGTATAGGCCCTAGGGCCGACAGCCTAGTATCAACCTATGAACCTATGAAGCTATGAACTACACTTTCCATTGCCCAACCTTGGCAACATTGCAGATGTTATTCACTTTGAAATACACCTTTGGGGAAGGCTTAGCCCAGTAATCTCTGTGGCACATACTATAACTGCGTAATGCTGTAGGTTGGTGTACTAGTTAGGTAGGAGTTCTAATTGCAGACATGGCAAGTGTAAAAGTTTGTGCGTCTGTGTAGGGATCAATGTTTTTGAGGCCATTCACAGTCACTACAACTCCCATTGCCCTACTTTGGCAAGCCTCCTGATGTCATTCACTTTGAAATACACCTTTGGGGAAGGATTAGCCAAGTAAGCTCTGTGGTGCATGCTATAACAGCATAATGCTGTCATGTGATGCACTTGTTAGGTAGGAGTTCTAATGCCAGACATAGGAAGTGTAAAGATGTGTGTGTGTGTGTGTGTGTGTGTGTGTGTGTGTGTGTGTGTGTGTGTGTGTGTGTGTGTTTGTTTATCTGTATAGGGATCAATGCTGGTGAGGCCATTCACAATCACTACAACGCCTATTGCCCTACTTTGGCAAGCCTGCTGATGTCATACACTTTGAAATACACCTTTGGGGAAAGAATAGCCCAGTAATCTCTGTGGAGCGTGCTATAACTGCATAATGCTGTAGTATGATGTACTAGTTAAGTAGGAGTTCTAATCCCGGACGTGGCAACTGTGAGACTTGGTGTGTGTGTGTGTGTGTGTGTGTGTGTGTGTGTGTGTGTGTGTGTGTGTGTGTGTGTGTTTGTGTGTGTGTGTGTGTCTGTCTATGCATTTGTCATACTTTTCCTGCATGGAGGGATCTGTGATTGAGTGTGTAACAACAGGACTCATTGTAGAGCGGGTTTTGCAAATTTCTTATATGGTGGGCCTATTATATGTCACAATGTCCACCTTACAAGGATAAGAGATGTCAAACAGCAGAGAGGCTGGGGTAGACAAGCCATACCCCTACATGTGACATCATGGCTTGGCGAACAATATAGGCAA
>NC_056739.1:1005092624-1005185124 GCF_019279795.1 Protopterus annectens
GTAGGAGGGGCAGGCTGACCCTCTAGTTGCACCATGAGGCCCTCAAGCTGGAGTAGCAGATCTCCAAACTCACTTCAGAGTTTGCTATGCACCAGACTCTGGACTTGGAGATGGGTAACAGTGTCCTGTCTGCACCTGCTTCCGGGGAGGTGTATGCCTCATCCCCTGAGGCAGTTCCACCCAAAGGTGGTGCAGGGCCAGCAGAGGAGGAGGTCCCAGGGTGGGCCTTAGATGTGCTGGTGCCTGGTGGAATGGCCAGATGAGGTGGGAGAGGTGTGTCCGCTGGGACCGACCTTCCCAAACATGCTATGGTGTTTCAATTTTACAACATATCTGGGTTAGTAATAGTCAGCACATTCCAGGATTAGATATAACAGCATGCATAGATATTCCCATTAACCCAAAACACCAGATATGGCACAGCTACATAGCAAACAGAACACATGCATATATGGAACCACAGTGGCCATTGCAACAGAATGCAGGTACATTAATGGCAATATGCCACCAATGTGGGAGTATTTCAACATGGCACATGCATAGAAACAAATTTAAATATTAATCAAACAATAGGACATTTGTCCCAACAGTAGATTTAATAGTACACATACTGATTGAGTTGTGTATGTAGTTTATTGTTGCAGATATGGTGGGGGGAGAGAAAGATGTCAATTAACAACTTGTATATACCTGTAGTTCTCATTACTTAACTAGCCAGTGCTGTGATCTGTACCTTAGAGGTATTATTACACTACCCTATGGCCTTAGTTTGGACAGTGATATGGATGTAGACAACTATATACATGAACTGAGTTTTACCTGCAGTATATACGTCTTACCTGGTATACCTGTGGAAGTATTGTTTGTTAACACTGCCTGACTGTTTCTACACATATTCCCAGATTCCAGGTTGATGTTATGTGCATACTTGCCCATCTCTTATTGCACACACTCTGGGCATGCCTTGACAACATGCAGGTGAACCAGGACATATTTTGACTATTGCCCTCATAAACCTTTTGTGAGTTGTACAATGACAGGTTTGTTTTCATAGACATTTTCCAAATATGTACAGGCCTGACAGTCAGTTATATGACAATAAATGCTGCCTACATGTCAGAGATTAGCACGCTGATATGCCAGGGGGATAGGGTAACAGATGGCAGATATGGGACAATTAACTGGGAAGTCTGGACAAATCTGTACAGTTGAGGGGTATGATTCTGCATACAGCTTACTACCACTCCCAGGATTCGAACCATGGCTGTGTCTGCTAAAAATAAAACAGTGTACATCACAGTTGAGTGTGCTATATAAATATTGCTGTGTATCTCTTCTCTGATTTCTGTCTATAAGTCTCCCATGGTATTGCAATCTGACCTTGTAATTGCAGCACTCTTATACAGGGTTTCCTAGACAGTTTTATTATGTAGCATAGTGCAAATGACAGTGATGAGTAATATCTTATTATTCAGAGAAACTGCAACACAATACCAGAGTAAACAGTACCAGTCCAGGATTTCAATCTTTTATTTCTAGGCACAGTTTTCGTATCTGACAGACCTGTGGGGGGAATTTTTGTTAGCACTACCTGAATGTTGCCACACATATTACCAGAGTCCACATTATTATTATGAACATACGTCTCCCTCTGTTACTGCACACACTCTGGTCATAGCTTCACAGCATGGGGGTGGAGATGGGACATACTTTGATTATTGCTCTGATAATTTGGTGAGTTGCTAGAGTGACAGGTTTGTTCTTATAGATGTCTGACAATCGGCTGTATCTCATTATTTGCTGCTTAAATGTCTGGGATCATCCCACTGATCTGCCACGTGGACAGGGTGACAGGCAGAGGATATGGGCCAATTAACTGGAAATTCTGGACATAGCTGTCCAGTTGTGGGGTATGATTCTACATACAGCTTACTACCACTCCCAGGATTTGAACCATGGCTGTGTGTGTTAAAAATACAACAGTTCATGTCTCAGTTGAGTGTGCTATTTGGATTATGTTGTTTATTTTGTCACTGTTTTCTGTCTAAGTCTCTCTCAGTTGTACAATATGACATCTTGTGATTACAACAGTCATATACAGAGATTCCTACACATTTTATTTATGTTGCACAGTGTGGGTAACAGTGCTTAATACAACAGTACTATTAAGAGATTACATTACATTACAAAATGATACCAGAGTAAACACAGGCAGTCCAGCAGTTAGACCTTTATTGACAGGCTGTTAACCTTTTATTTACATACAACCTATATGAGACTCTTCCTGCCATATTGTCTGGTGTATTCAGTACATGTCTTAAACAATACAGGTTTTATACTGGCAATTAGCTTTCTACTACTTTTAGATTTATTTCTTATGACAGTACATGCAAGAGTATTACTAACCTGCCTCGTGACGCAACCTCTGCAATCTACAGGCATGGGCTTCCCGGTTCAAAGCCTGCTCGTCTGCCACTGTCAAAGACATAAGCGGAATATTTAGCCATACCTATCCATAATATACATGAGCTGGCAATTATTAAACAGGTAGTAGACTAATACCTACACATGGCTGGGCAACCCCCGTCCGCCTAGCCTCTTGGATCCACTGATCCAAGAGCTCCCTCTTTCTCTGCTTCAGGTCGGCATAGTTATGCCTGACCTGCTCACCAGTTTGAGGTATGCCAGTGGCACTGGTGATGTCATGGGTGAGATGGTCCCAGGCTTCCACTTTATAAAGGGAACCATGGTACTGTCCCTGCAGCAGTCTCTGGTCATGGTCTTTAACAAGGAGTCCTGCCATGACTTTGGACTTCAGGATGCCCCAGTTCTGCGCATTAAAGCACACTCCTTCTCCCACACCATTCATAGTGCCTACAGGAGAAAGCTGCAACCAGTTATGAGGTGTATTCCCACTTGTTGGGATTAAATAGGGCTGATTTCCCACACTTTGCCATGATTGGACGGTTTTGAAAATGCTAAGCTATGGGCAAATCTGCTTAAGTAAGGCTGGCATTGTTAAAGGGGTATACCTATGGTCAAACTGATTTAGCTGGCCTACACATTGCTTACACCTAGTAATCAGGGCTGTGCAATGCTTAGCATTGCTTAATTTTTAATTTGCATACTATTTGCTGTTTGCCACTGATTTATTATTCATTACATGTTATATATGTGTTTGGTATCCATGATTCATGTGTATGTACACTGTATGGGGTCCTTGTGTTTATTAGGGGATTTCAACACTTTATTACAATGACACCTCACATCTGGACGTAATCCAGTACTCCAGTTCACATATTTAAGTTATGTAGTAGGTTATACAACACAAAACATATATAGAGTCCTTTCACATGTTATGTTTAATATTCCTATAGTGAGGATTTGTTTGGTGATACCTCAATTTTATGTACTGTTGTGATGGGTTACTGGTTACCTACTGTGACTGTAGGGAACAGGGTCCTAGGTTCAAGACCTGCAAGGGCTGTTTAGTTTGTTACTGGGCAGAACAGCGGCTGTTGCATACAGAGTGATTAAGGTACTTTTAAGCAAGTGTAAGTGGGTTTTTGTGGGTTTGCGCGATGGCAAGCAATGCTAACCTCCAGTTAAATATGCTTACAGAGAGTTAGCTTCAGTATTGCTTAACCTATGTGCGCATTGCTTACCCCCATGCAAATGGGCTTAAACCTGCTTACTACTGCTTAAATATGCTTACTCCCACTTACTACTGATCAATAGTGCTTACTCCCTCTTATCCCTAAACTAATTTAGGGAGAAATGTAAAATGGTTCTTGGGAAGGTGGTGGATTTGGACACTGTATGGATTTATCATTCATTACATTTTTTTTTAATCTGTTTTAATTTATATTTATGCAGTGGAACAAGTATTTATGAATCCCAATAGTCTACAGCACAATTCACCATAGGGCTGTGTCAGTGTCATACCAGAGTCAGACTACACTTTAGCATAGTACTAATCTGGTAAGCTGTGCAATTTTCATAAAGAAATGAGAAAAAAGTTGCAGAGAGGAGGTACAGCTAGAATCCCTATATATGTACGGTATATGTGTATACATATGTATATACATCTATATGTGTGTGTGTATATATATATATATATATATATATATATATATATATATATATATATATACACATGCATATCTATCTATATCTAATCTATATATATCTATATATATCTATATATATGTTTGTGTGTGTATACATATATATATATATATATATATATATATATATATATATATATATAGAGAGAGAGAGATTTGTGCATATCTCTATCTATATCTGTAGTCTGACTGCCTTCTTCCGAATTCTACTTTCTGGTTCAGATTTAGTATTTTGCCAGATATTGTATTTTAGGCATTTTTATTTTCACTAGTTTGGTATCATGATTTTGACATACATGAAATTTGCAGTGTAGTTCACTATTATTCCAGTCCTCTCTTTATTTCTTGTAGAGCCAGGGCTCTTGAGAAGCTTTGTCAAATTAATTCTTTGCATTATACAAGGTTAGGTAATTTTGTTTCTTTCTGTTAAGAAATTGTTATTTTGTGTTACTGTACATAATTATGTGATTAGTTTTGTTTCTTACCTTTATTATTCTGATTTAATCTGTTATATTACATGCAGGAATTTTTTTCTTTTGCAGAGTTGACACAAAAGGTTAGTATTGTAAACTACTGTGGGCCTTGCATGCAATACAATATTTCAGCCCTCTCAGTGGAGCTTATGCCAATGATAGTCTGAAGTCAAATCAGGATTACTAAACATCTTTGCTCCATGTAACACCCATCTGTTGCAATGATGCACCCTTGGAGTGAGAGTAATTGTGTAGTGGGGTGTGGGATCACAACATATGCATTCACTGTACATCGATGCTTGCTCTGTGATACGAATATGAATTAAAAAGTGTACAACATTGACAGCATTAATATCATAGCAGCTTTATATTCCGCTTTTTGTGGCATTTCAACCAGTTTGCTGCCTTAGTTTTTAATTTACTTCCTTAGATGGCATGGCATTCTACTATGTGACTCAGTCATTGCTGTTGTGTTAGAGTTATGTTTAACTTGAGTACATAATTATTCAGCTTTCCTTTGCCTTCAGACAGATTTTCATAGTTGAAAAAAATGGTCTAGGCACACTGAGAATGGCTGTAAATAGATTTATTATAATAAAGCTTAGTACACAAGCTCTTTCACCCTGCCAATATGCAAGGCTTCTTCAAGTGAATAAAATCAACTAAAATCCCTTAATTTAAATACCCTTTGCCCCCTAAAAGCCGCCAAATATTTTTAAAGGTACATACCCTCCCCTTAATTGAAACATTATCAAAAACAGTTTAATGCATTTCATTATGTATAGTACATATTTTATAAATTTTATAAATCCCATAGTTCAAAATATAGCATCCATTTACAATAAAGTGCAGTGCATATAAACCAGAACAGCAATCAATATGAAACAAAAGTTAAAATTCAGATCATACACCTATTTTAATACATTGATCTATTAATACAAAACTACAATTTCTTTGCTTTTTTAACCAAGTATGGTTTTATGGACATGTGGTCATTAAGATCTGGGGTGTTGGTTGCATTCAATTTTACCTGCCAGTATGTTTCCCTACAGCTCAACCAGTTATCCCAATCTCCACCCCAGGGTCCATTAAAACTTGTTCTAAAATTCTAAACAAAAACCCCAAGTGACCAGTTTACACATAGAGATGTCTATTGCATTGTTTAAGTTTTTCTTCCTAATGTTGTAAGTATGTTCATATATATACATTTGCTTAGTGTCCTCTCAGATTTTCCAACATAGAACCTGGGACAATCATAAGGCTATTTTAAATAAAGGTGAGTGTGCATTTAAAATGATGTCTTTAATGTTAAATTTTTCTAAGAAGAAGGTAGAAATTTTACTAAAGGAGGCTGAGAGGTTAAATAAGGCTATTAGAAATGATGTATTGTTTGAATTTTACAAAGATGTTTTTGAATACTGTTTCATACTTGTGGATAAGAAATGTGAAGATGTTTTTAAAAGAAAGCAAAAAAAGTTAGAGATTTAAAAACCGTATATGGATAATAAAGCATACATATTTAAAGGTAGACTAAATAGAAGCAATGTGCATGAAACCTTGAACATTGTTGGAGTAAATGGCTTGAACAAAAACCAAAATGGGGACCAGTGAATGTTGATGTAAGTGAGGGTATCAACATATGTGACCCACATGAAAGTAACAATGTTAGTGAACCAATTTTTGAATTAAAGACACCGAACCCATTAGACCCTAAAGTAGGTCTAGATTTTATTGCACACTCAGCTGGGGGAGATGATGAAGTTGTGAGTGAACAGGATTTTTCCACAGGCATGGGGAAAGGGAAGAACCAAGGAAAGACAAAAAGAAGGGGAAGGTATAACAATTAGTGAGGATGGTGTGACTCTATGGTTTTAAGATATTCAACCTAAGTGGGACTGAGATCAAACTGGAACATTTTCAACTGTTTGAAAAAGACTTTAAATTTGTTCATTGTAGTGGTTTCGATGTATGTGACACCCTGATAGAACTAAAACAATTTGTTAGAAAACTAAATTTTGCTTTAATATTTGAACAGCAACATAAGGGAGAAGAAGATAATTTTAGGCAAGCTAGTACTTATAACCCACCTTTACACCCTGCACTATAGATTTTCGAAGCAGTATGTGCATCAGATATATACGCACTCAGTACTGACAAAAATATTAGAAAAAAATGTGGATATAATCCTAATTTAACTATTAAGGAGAAAGAAATCTTGGAAGAGTTAATGGTGGATTGGGACATTCATATTATGAGACCGGATAAAGGGGGAGGAATGGTTTTAGTTAATGCTATTGATTAGTCAAGTAAAAGTTTGGAAATGTTGAATAACACTAGCGTATATGTAACACAATCCTTCAGCACTTAGAATGTCAGCAAGTAAGCACAAGCAGGTAAATCTTCATAAAACAGTTTTATTGCAGCAATAAAGGCTCTCCAAAAAACATTAATGATAGCAGCATTCACAATACGTTTTCGTCACTTACTTCATCAGATAATTTGACCAAAATGCCAACAGTCTTATATACCCTCAATTAATTCAAACCAACCAATAAAACCATCTCATATGTTAAAATCTATATTTTACAATTTTATCTAAACAATATACCATATCATTGTTTAATATATACATCATATATACCCTATATCAATCTATACATACTATAAAGATAAATACATTTATAAAACATACTCATATACTGTTGTTAATAAATACATAAATAAAATAAAATAACATTTCTTTATTACTTTAAAATAGCTCCCTCTAGTGGTAATATAAATAATTAATTTAAAAGACTAAATTAACTAATATTAAAATACTATTTATTGTTTGTTGTTTAATATAAATGAAATCATGTACTTAATTTTTTTGTATGTTTATATACTGTTGCTACAACCTAGCTGCCCTTAATTTGAGAACTGGGGCTAGGGAAACTGCTTTATTTAAACCAGGGAATCTACTGACCTCTAAATAAATTTGCCAGTATAATTCCCTGCACTCAATCTTGGTTTCTCACATACCACCCCTCACATCTTTAGGAATTTCTTCAAGTATAAAACCTTATAATTTACTCTGTCACATTGTATACTGTGTTTATATAAAGTGTTATTAATATTATGTGTACGTATAGCATTTAAATGCTCATATATTCTTCTTTTTATTTTTCTCGGTTTTACCTATGTAGAATGCTTGACACGTACACAGAGTGAAGTATATTACACCCTTACTTTCACAATTACTGTATTGCTTCACTGTAATAACATTATTCCTGGAAGTTAAACTAATTGACTCTTTATTGTATATATATAGGGACACTGAGTGCATCTACCACATTTAAAAGTCCCCAGTCTACATTTTTTCGTAGTTCTCTTATTTTTATGTTGACTTTCCAAAATGGCTTTAATATTAAACCCTCTCCTGTAGACACACTTAAAAGGTGTATCAAAATCCAACTTTAAATCTGTCAATTTGCTAAACCTGTTCCATTCCTGTTCAATAACTTGGCAAATAATTTTGGAATCACCACTATAATCAGTAATACATGCTGAACTAAATGTGTCTTCTATGTCATCACTTTCTTTTTTATCATTATGTGTATCCCCCATATTTAGTTCTTTAACACCTGAAATAGGTGCAAATCTATTATTTCTTTCTTGTAAAACTTAATTTTTAATTTGAATAATCAAAGGGCCTGGATAACCTCTCTCAGTAAACATATTGCTTAAGTTGTTACATTCCTTCATAAATTCTTCTTCATTTGAGGTCTTTCTGCTTATTCTTACAAAATGGCCCTTGATTATACCTTTTTTCTGATGATAGGTGCGAGCACTATTAAAGCGTAGAATGGAATTAGAGTAAGTTTGCTTTCTAAACACTTTTAAATTGTATTTATTCTCTTTCTTATATATGGTGACGTCTAAATAATCTATTTCCCTATGTCCTATATTGTATGTAAATCTCAGAAATTCAGTGGACTCAGTTATGTATTGGTAGAATTCCAAAAATAACTGGAATGTTCCTTTCCAAAAAATAACAATATCATCTAAAAAACGTTTGTACAACATCCAGAAATCTCTATATTTACTGTTTAAAATATATTTCTTTTCCCAAATAAGTAGCACCAAATTTGCATACATAGGGGCGCATCTAGCACCCATAGCCACACCACTAACCTGTTGATAAAATTCTCCTTGAAAAAAATAAAATTGTTCTCTAGCACTAATTCCATAAGTGTAGAACAAATATATGTTTCATCATTACTCAAGCATGCTACTTCTCTCAAATATTCCTCCATCCATTCTGTTCCTATATTGTAAGGAACAGATCCAAACAAATCTACTATATCAATAGTAACAAACATTACATCTTCATCATATATTTCTTGGGTAATATTTCTCAAAAAATCCCAAGAATCCTTCAAAATAATTTCATTTTCCATGACCAGGTCTTTCAATTTTGTATCTAAATATTTTGCTAGAAAAGTAGTAGCTGAACCTTCAGCTGCTACTATAGGTCTGAGGGGTGGAACCCTTGGCAGAGGATTATATAAAAATTCAAATAATTTTTTTATCGATGAAACCCTCAAGCAATAAATCATTTAATGTCATATATATCTTTTTATATGCCATATTAATATGGTTGTTAGATACCTCTGTATTTCGTATCATCATGCAAGTTTTCTAACATCTTAGCCTCATACATAATGTTATTCATGATAACTATCCCCCCTCCCTTGTCTGGCCTCGTTAACTCTCACTTATTTGTTTTCTTTTAACTCCTGTAACAATTCTTTCTCACTGTGTGTTAAATTTGGCGGAAATCTATGCTTATTCAAATAGTTCCTTAACTCATGTTCAGTATTAATTTCCATGTTTCTTATTTGGAGGTGTAATGGTGGGTTAAATACACTTGTCCTTTGTAATTTGGCACCTAGTGTATAACTACTGTATATGTACCAGTATCTACAAATGAAATAAACATTTCATAGAGGAAGGTGGATTTAGCAATAGAGGAAATGATGTTGGCAAACAGATTAGATCAGTAGGTGGTGGTGGGGGTACTGCAGATGAAGAAACATAGAATTGCTTCATTTTTTGGTATCCCCAAGATCCATAAGAGTACCACCAACTCACCTTACAGACCAATTGTCTCTGAGGAACAATGAAAAACTTATCCCATAGCCACTTTTCTGGACCATTCCCTTAAACATATAATGGAAGATTATGAACACATATTGAAGGATTCCTGGGACTTCCTGCATAGTTTAGCACTCGAAACATACAAAGGGGCACTGTGTTTTTTAACTATTGATGTGGTCAATTTATTTTCATGTATACCGGAGAGGAAGGTTTGGACATGTTTCATGCACTATTGAGTGAAAAGGGCCCTTCACTCAGGAAGGATGTAGACGTATTGGTGGAGCTTATAAGGATAGTATTAGAGAACAATTACATTTATTTTGAGGGGGAGACCTTCAAACAAATTAAAGGTGCAGCTATGGGGGCAGCATGTGCCCCCATATATGCTAATTTGGTTCTTCTAAAGTGGGAAACAACATGTGTTTAGTTGTGCGTATTGGAAATATATCAAGTTATGTTGTCGCTTTTTGGATGACATTTTTGTAATTTGGGATGGACCCAAGGAAATTCTCACTTCCTTTATTGATTACTTGAATTCCAGCACAAGTTTTCTAGAGTTTACATACAAATTCGACCCCACTAGGATTGATTATTTAGACGTGAGGCTGGAAAATTTTGAAGGAAGGTTGAAATCCAGGATACACTGAAAAGATACATTTAGTAACTCATACCTCCCATACACTAGTACACACCCCTGGAAACAGAAAAGGTGTGTAGTAAAAGGTCAGATGGTTAGGGCTGCTAGAATGACCTCAGATAAGAATGGTTTTCTATGTGAAATAGAACTTATATCTGGTTTCTTTAGGGCTAGGGGCTACCCAAATAATTTAATACAAAAAGTGGCCACGGAAGTTGTGAAGGGATGGGGTGTTAAATATACCCTCTTGTTAGGAGACACTCAACACAGCTTTGAGGGCCACTAGGACACTGAACAATGTTTTGGAAGAGCACTAGTGATTGAATATAGTAACATCTCAAAATAAATTAAGAGTTTAATTAAGAAAAACTGGAAAATGCTAAAATTTAATCAAGACATTGCACATAAATTTGGTGAGGCCCCTCATTTTGTCTTTAAAACGGGGATCAACCTAAAAAAAACTTTTTGAGAAAAATAAAAATGATGTAAGGAACCATGGAGGTTTTGGGACAAAACGGTGTGGAAGATGTGGATATTGTAGATACATTATAGAAAAGGAACAAATAGTGTTGAATAATAGCATGAACAGTGTTATAGCATTTAGGAAGGGCAATTGTATGACAAAGGTATAGTTTATTTAGCCCTATGTAAAGATTGTCCCAGGTTCTATGTTGGAAAATCTGAGAGGACACTAAGCAAATTATATATGAACATACTTACAACATTAGGAAGAAAAACTTGAACAATGCACTTTATAGACATCTCTATGTGGAAACTGGTAACACTGGGTTTTTGTTTGGAATTTTAGAACAAGTTTTAATGGACGCTAGGGGGGATTGGGAAAACTGGTTAAGCTGTAGGGAAAGATACTGGCAGGTAAAATTGAATGCAACCACCCTCTGGGTCTTAATGACCACATATCCATAAATCCATACTTGTCCCCGGATTCACTAATCCTCAGTGTAAGTCTTAATAAGTCTTACTCAGAGGCTGCAGTTGAATGGTTTGATGTCAGCATGCCATGAATATTCATGAGGGCACACTGACTCAACCGTAATGCTTACACGGACTGAGTAGGAAAGCAGGGGGCGTGTCCAACTGCCGAGCAGTCTAAATGTGCACGCCCCTGAAAGGTCTTAAAAAGCATAATGTCAACACACAAGAGCGAGTTCGCTCAAATGTACTTGCACCCAACACCACACTCCCTGCCACTGTAAACCCCCATCACACTTATATAAAGTAAATAATTATATATATTTTTTAAATCCACGATATAGCTGCCCGTATTTGCGTGTGTGTGCACGGTTGTGCCCATTGCTTAGCTAGAGTTAGCAATTCTGACATGGAAGAGCATAAGAAAGAATGTTTATGCAAATCACACTAAATTGCAATAGCATAATGGTAGAGCGTATGCACAAAGAAAAAGCATTCACAGTTCGAGTCCCACCGCTCCCCTTCTTATTTATGTTTTAAATCAGTATTTGAAAGAATACCAGACATATATGATTAAAATTTTATTAAAAGCAGTGACATGGCAAATGTATCAGTGAAAAAACTAAATATTTTTAAGGGACCCAGATATATAATAGCCTGCTGTTAAGCAATGCTTTACACAGCTAAACACAGGTACCCATAGTTTAATAGCGCTTTACCCAGCTAAACAGAGTTGCCCATAGTTTAATAGCACTTTACTCAGCTAAACAGAGTTGCCCATAGTTTAATAGCACTTTACCCAGCACAATAGAGCTGCCCAAAGGTTAAAAGCGCTTTACCCAGTGCAATGTGTATGCGCGGACGTGCACGCCGCATCAACCAGGGCACCGTGGAGCAACGTAGAGCTAAGTTGCTTAAATGCAGCCACACACCCTAGCCTGCCTAGACAGTATTAAAATAAAAGAACGACAAGGGTCAAACCCAGTACCCTGTGCATCATAATCAAAGTACAGAACCACTAAGCCACTATTAAAATTCATATACTTATGAATGGTAGTTTAATCATTACTAAGCAGGTCTGCAGTCAGCCGAGAATTTTACAAAATGGCCAATCACAAAAAAGTGCTGGAAATGCGGCATATTTAAGCCAAATAGGCAGGAATACTCAGCATAACTGATTGTAGCTCACAGTTGCAGTCAGAATGGCAAGTGCAGGAGAGGGTTCATGCTTCCAAGCACAACGTTGGGGCATCAAGGAGTCCAAATACATGGTTTGGCTCCTTGTCCACCATCACGAGTCAAGACTCCTGCAGGGCCAGTTCCAAGGGATGGAGTACAAGGCAGAGGCTTGGAACCAGTTAGCTCGTGACCTCACCAGTGCCACAGGTGTTCCTCGGACTGGTGAGCAGCTCCATCACCACCATGCAGACCTGAAGAGATGAAAGCAGGACTGCCTGAACCAGTGGATACAGGAGGCCCGAGGGATGCAGAATGCCCCACAACTGAGTATGTAGCCATGTAATGCAGTATGCAAGAATTGATAATGGAGTATGTATAACAGATAGGTATGTCTCAATATCCCTTCATTTACTTTACAGCTGCAGGTGACTGTGCTACGAATCAGCAAGCATATGCTGATAGGCTGCTAAGGCTGTGCCACCAGGCAGGTTAGTGATTATTCTGCATGTATTGTTATATAAAATATGGGAGAGAGCATGAAAGAAAGTGTTGTAGTCCAATAAAACAGCCATAGAATTGCCTGAATAACTCCTCTGCATGTACTGTCAGATAAAAAAATCAGCGAGGCAGAAAAAGAGTGTAGTAACCCATTAAGAAAGGTAACATATGTCTGGAATAATATCTCTGCAGGCACTGTCATATAACATAAGTGAGTGAGCCTGAAAAAAGATTGTTCTAACCTATTAATAAAGGTATAATATGTCTTGAAAATGTATGCCATAAACACCGTTAAAACAAATAAAGGAGTGAGCCTGTGGAAAAGTGTACAATGTCATTAATAAAGGTCTAAAACCCAGAGTGTGTCTGTTTCACAGAGTCTGAAATGTTGTTGTACCTTTGCATTATACAAACAGTACTGTTTGAAAATGTGCTGGCAACCCAGAGTTATGCAGTCCTATATAAAGTGGGTGATGGAAGTGCTAGTAGCTGTGAAACATATATACAGTTCATAATAGTCAGTTACTGGCTGGAATGAATAAGTAAACCTGGCACACATGTAGCATGTAATTATTCACCAGAAATGTGAGTGTGTGTCAAGAAATGCAGGGTTCTGAACAAATTGAAGTGAAAATGTCATGTGAAAACATCCCAGATATGTAGATAAAGAAATATAAATGCAAACAAGAAATATGTAGCAGTAACATCTGCATCCTGGACAGTTAGTATGTCAGATATAGGTCAGGCATATATTGAACTACTCGGTAATAGTCTCCAAAGAATTAACTTGAAAACAGAATTACCACAGAGTTCCAATAAGTGCTCCAACACCACTATATTGTACTGCCACTGATTCCGTTGTGAGGCCAAACAACTAGTTGCAGAACAATTTTCAATGTCCACTGAAAAATACTGTCACTAATTCCAACTTAAAGCCAACCACTGTTGTCAAAACGTTTCAATTGTTCGTCCTAAGCAGCACGCCAGCCACGAATGTTAATATAACTAATTTATTAATCTTTAACACTCAAATTGCTAAAAAAACTGCTGTTTGTTGAAAACAACAGTGAAACAAACAGAAACTTAAAGCGTTAAAATAAAAAATGCGATAAAAACATTGGCGATATGATAAAGCTAACTTTGTACAAACTTTATACTAACTGGTTAAGCGCTTTCACCCAAAGTTTATGGGCTTCTTCAGAACACCATCAAGTTTAACAGTCAGCCTTTTAAAACTTTTAAGACGCCAAAATGAAACTAAACTGTTCAAACATTTAAAGTGACAGTGCCTAATAAATCACTCAAATGTCAAATCCAATGCAATATTAATTTTTACGCTACCCAGACCAATTTTTTAAAAATGCTTAAAACTATTTTAAAAACTGTGCCATATAATGAAAGTATTTTTGTAAATTGTGTCATATAATCCATAAAAATTCAACAAAATAACGAAAAATGACAATAAGTCCTTCTGCGAATAAATTCCCCAAATTACATTAAATAACTACCCATGCTAGAAATCCTATCACTAAACAGTTTAAAATTGTATATAATATTGTGAACTACTGTATATAATAGCTAATATAGCTAAATTACACTACACTACTCCTAACTATAAATAATGCATTTCAATAGATTCTGCTGTGACTTCCATAAATAGAGTATTCTATTGTCACACATAGAGAACAATACCTCTAACCAAAAATACTCCTATATGGATGCTGTACTCGAAAAATGTACTTAATTGCACACCAACAACAGTAAAATATTTATATGACTGTATGATCAATGTAAATAAACTAGTATAATAATGGTTCGAAATGAATGGAAATAATCATTCAATACTACTAATACCAATAGTAAATACAAGTAGGAAGCTGATTTGTAAAATAAAGAATGGAAAATTATCATCTATAATGATGAAAAGGTACTAAACTGTCGAATTTGTGTTGAAACTACGTGTTAACCTCAAGAATAGACTTCAAAGAAATGCTGTCATTAAGTCCCGGAGGTGTGGTTGCATCTGTGAATATTTGCTACCATGCTTCCCTATAACTTAAAAATTTTTTGTTGTCTCTACCTCTGGGATCATTTCGAACAATATCTAATAAAGCAAATTTAAAATGATGATTGGGACCTTTTTGTTCTATATGCTTAAATAATGCACTTTTCTGGTCCATCTTTCTAATATTGTAAATATGTTCATAGATACTCTTTTTAGGCTTCTTTCTGTTTTTCCCACATAGTAGCCTGAACACTCTTGACATACAGTGATGTAAACAACCATTTTGGAGTTGCAATTCCCCTTAATAAACCTAATTTCTGGTCTAAATATATTGTTTAAGACAATTTCCTTTTTATCAAATATATAACAGCATTGTCTACATGATCTACACTTAATAGTATGTTGTTCAATATCTTTCACTTTTTCTTCCCTATGTCTACTTCCTTTCTCCAAATATCTTTTGATCTTGGCTCCCATATTATACACCATTCCTGGTTTGTCACCTACTATGTTCCTCACTGTCTCATCACTAGATACTATGTACCAATAATGTTTAATAATTTCTGTCACATCATCCGTTCTAGGACTATATAACATAATTACAGCTCTTCGTTTGTATCCATCCGTATTGTCCTTTGCTAATAATTTATCATTACATCCATTGACTTAGTTCATTTCATTACCTAAACCTAACAAGGGCTTGTATTTATTACCCCATAAACTTAATACATATGAATCAGTATCATTCAAAAAATTCTCAGGATAATCTCTTTCATGAAAAATAGTATGAATATATCATGTTTCATCCAATAGTGTTTCATACTCAGATCTCATTCTCATAGCCCTTATACATTGGCCCTTATATATGTTCTGCTTCAACTTCTTAGGATGACAACTTCCATATGCTAAATAATCATTGGAGAAGGTTTCTTTTCTATAAATTTTAGACAGCAATTCACCTTTATGTGAATATACTAGAGTGTCATGGTAGGCCATACCACTCTTGCTATATGCATATGTAAATTTCAAGTTATCACTACTTGTATTGAGGAACTGGATGAACTCTAATAGTCTTTCCTCACTAGAGTTCCAAATTATATAAATATCGTCCAAAAATCTCACATAGTGGACAATATATTGAAAAAAGTTACTGGGAAAAATAACAGTTTCTTCCCAATCAAGCATGACCAGGTTGGCATATATGGGAGCACAAGCGGCTCCCATAGCTACCCCCCTGATCTGCCTGAAATACTCCCCTTCATAATTAATGAAATTGTTGTCTAAAACTATGTCTAACATTTCTAAGAACAAACTAACCTCTTCCCATTCAATACCTGCATGCTTTCTAATGCTGTTACCAAAGGCTTCAAGACCTGTTGTTTTAGGGATACATGAAAACAAATCAATAACATCAATAGTTACGAACATGTATCCCTGATTCCATACTTGAATTGGGAATTTTTTTAAAAATTCCCAATAAACTTTAACAAAATGGAAAATATTTTTGTATACATGTCTCAATTTAACATCAATGTATTTACCCAATGGTAAGGTTTTAGACTTACTTCCAGTAATAATGGGTCCCAAAGGGATAAGATTTTTCAAGCAGCCCATGTGTTTAATTTTGAATGATAAGGTTATTAATGAGTTCAACCAGTTTTTTGATGAATGTGGAACAAAATTTATGTGATTAATAATCAAACATAATGATGAAAAATTAGGTAGACTTATACAGGAAACTGAAAATTTAAATATGAAAATTACTACTGATTTATTATTTACAGAGTGGGAAAGAATGTACAACAAACAGTTTTATTTAGCAGAGAAATTGGTACACACTCTAAGTGAAAGTAAATGGAAAAAAATCAATAGGGATGTAGAACATTACAAACAAGGGAAAGTATATTATTGGGGTAGGAAGAATGAAAATTATCAAGAATTAGAAGGGAGCAACAGCAAAGAAAATTAACATTTATGGAGTTCACAACCAACGAGGAGGAAACAACTCACATTTTTGGAGGGATCAGGTACAGCAGGGAGAACCATACACACATCAAGGGAGGAACTATTATCAGAAAGACAAATACAAACAGATGTACTGGGAAAATCACAGATGGTAAAGGATAAGTATGGTGATACAAGTAATCACACATATGGAAGTAAGGCTATTACCGTTTCTGGGGTAACACATACTTACAATGGTTTCAATATATATAACCATGCTAATATTGAGATTAGCCATGAATACTTTTCTCTTCTTTCGAAAGGAATGAAGTTCATTCCAACTCCTAAGTTCAATGTGGTAGATTGCTTAGTGGAATTAAAGAAATTTACTAGGAAGATGAATTTAGCTATTATGTTTAACAGTAAGGACAACAAGGGAGTGAAAGAGACTGAACAAAAAAGAGGTTCTGGACTTAAGGTTCCGAGCACTTTCGTACTTGTAAATCATCCTACAATTGAGATATATGAAAAAATTGTGTCTAGGGACATTTGCAAGATGTACAAAGAACACAGACACTTACACATCAATAGCAATATGACCAAAGAAGAAAGAGACTTACTCAGAAATTTGCAGCAAAATTATAGTTTAAGGGTAATGAAACCAGATAAAGGTGGATGGATGGTATTATATGATAAATTTGTATATATTAACAAGATACATAATATATTATATGGATCAGGGAATTATGAACCTAATTCCTTGAATGAAGTCAATATTGCTTATCAGATAATAGATAGTTATATAGAAGAATTTTTGATTGATGGTAGAATTGACAAAGACACCTACAAATTTTTGAAGGTGAAGTGTCCTAGAATGGCTACCATGGTAGGTATTCCGAAAATTCATAAAAATATTACAGACCCCCCCTTTCGACCCATTATTTCTGGAAGTAAGTCTAAAACCTTTCCATTGGGTAAATACATTGATGTTAAATTGAAACGTATACAAAAATATTTTCCATCTTGTTAAAGATTCTTGGGAATTTTTAAGAAATTTCCCAATTTAAGTATGGAATCAGGAATACATGTTCGTAACTATTGATGTTATTGATTTGTTTTCATGTATCCCTAAAACAACAGGTCTTGAAGCTTTTGGGAACAACATTAGAAAGCATGCATGTATTGAATGGGAAGAGGTTAGTTTGTTCTTAGAAATGTTAGACATAGTTTTAGACAACAATGTCATATATTATGAAGGGGAGTATTTCAGGCAGACCAAGGGGGTAGCTATGGGATCTGCTTGTGCTCCCATATATGCCAACCTGGTCATGCTTGATTGGGAAGAAACTGTTATTTTTCCCAGTAACTTTTTTCAATATATTGTCCACTATGTGAGATTTTTGGACAATATTTATATAATTTGGAACTCTAGTGAGAAAAGACTATTAGAGTTCATCCATTTCCTCAATACAAGTAGTGATTACTTGAAATTTATGTATGCATATAACAAGAGTGGTATGGCCTATCTTGACACTCTAGTATATTCACATAAGGGTGAATTGCAGTCTAAAATGTATAGAAAAGAAACCTTCTCCAATGATTATTTAGCATATGGAAGTTGTCATCCTAAGAAGTTGAAGCAGAACATATATAAGGGCCAATGTATAAGGGCTATGAGAATGACATCTGAGTATGAAACACTATTGGATGAAATACGATATATTCATACTATGTTTCATGAAAGAGATTATCCTGAGAAATTATTGAATGATACTGATACATATGTATTAAGTTTATGGGGTAATAAATACAAGCCCTTGTTAGGTTTAGGAAATGAAATGAACCAAGTCAATGGATGTAATGATAAATTATTGGCAAAGGACAATACGGATGGATACAAACGAAGAGCTTTAATTATGTAATATAGTCCTAGAATGGATGATGTGACAGAAATTATTAAACATTATTGGTACATAGTATCTAGTGATGAGACAGTGTGGAACATAGTAGGTGACAAACCAGGAATGGTGTGTAATATGGGAGCCAATATCAAAAGATATTTGGAGAAAGGAAGTAGACATAGGGAAGAAAAAGTGAAAGATATTGAACATACTATTAAGTGTGGATCATGTAGACAATGCTTTTATATATTTCATAAAAAGGAAATTGTCTAAAACAATATATTTAGACCAAAAATTAGGTTTATTAAGGGGAATTGCAACTCCAAAATGGTTGTTTACATCACTGTATGTCAAGAGTGTTCAGGCTACTATGTGGGAAAAACAGAAAGAAGCCTAAAAAATGTATCTATGAACATATTTACAATATTAGAAAGATGGACCAGAAAAGTGCATTATTTAAGCATATAGAACAAAAAGGTCCCAATCATCATTTTAAATTTGCTTTATTAGATATTGTTCAAAATGATCCCAGAGGTAGAGACAACAAAAACATTTTAAGTTATAGGGAAGCATGGTGGCAAATATTCACAGATGTAACCACAACTCCGGGACTTAATTACAGCATTTCTTTGAAGACTATTCTTGAGGTTAACACGTAGTTTGAACACAAATTCGACAGTTTAGTACCTGTTCATCATTATAGATGAAAATTTTCCATTCTTTATTTTACAAATCAGCTTCCTACTTGTATTTACTATTGGTATTAGTAGTATTGAATGATTATTTCTATTCATTTTGAACCAATATTATACTAGTTTATTTACATTGATCATACAGTCATATAAATATTTTATTGTTGTTGGTGTGCAATTAAGTACATTTTTCGAGTACAACATCCATATAGGAGTATTTTTGGTTAGAGGTATTGTTCTCTATGTGTGACAATAGAATACTCTATTTATGGAAGTCACAGCAGAATCTATTGAAATTTATTATTTATAGTTAGGTGTAGTGTAGTGTAATTTAGCTATATTAGCTATTATATACAGTAGTTCACAATATTATATGCAATGTTAGACTGTTTAGTGATAGGATTTCTAGGATGGGTAGTTATTTAATGTAATTTGGGGAATTTAGTCGCAGAAGGACTTATTGTCATTTTTCATTATTTTGTTGAATTTTTATGGATTATATGACACAATTTACAAAAATACTTTCATTATATGGCACAGTTTTTAAAATAGTTTTAAGCATTTTTAAAAAATTGGTCTGGGTAGCGTAAAAATTAATATTGCATTGGATTTGACATTGGAGTGATTTATTAGGCACTGTCACTTTAAATGTTTGAACAGTTTAGTTTCATTTTGGCGCCTTAATAGTTTTAAAAGGCTGACTGTTAAACTTGATCGTGTTCTGAAGAAGCCCATAAACTTTGGGTGAAAGCGCTTAACCAGTTAGTATAAAGTTTGTACAAAGTTAGCTTTATCATATCGCCAATGTTTTTATCACATTTTTTATTTTAATGCTTTAAGTTTCTGTTTGTTTCACTGTTGTTTTCAACAAACAGCAGTTTTTTAGCAATTTGAGTGTTAAAGATTAATAAATTAGTTATATTAACATTCGTGGCTGGCGTGCTGCTTAGGACGAACAATTGAAACGTTTTGACAACAGTGGTTGGCTTTAAGTCGGAATTAGTGACAGTATTTTTCAGTGGACATTGAAAATTGATTTGCAACTAGTTGTTTGGCCTCACAACGGAATCAGTGGCAGTACAATATAGTGGTGTTGGAGCAGTTATTGGAACTCTGTGGTAATTCTGTTTTCATATATTGAGCTAGCCAATCCCATGACACAACCTAATGTATGGTGGCAAGTGTAATAATACAGGTAGGGGATACACACTTGCAGTCACTGGGAATGTAATGTAGACTAAAAGGTCATTATAAGATGTTAACCAAGGTTTTTTCTACACCCTACCGTATGTGCATAAACCATGCAATTCCACACCTCAGTGGGTATGTGTAACCTTAAAAATTTGCTGGGACATATGTCCTATTGTTTTATAAATATTTGCATTGATGTTGATGCATGTGCCCTGTTTAAACACCACGTTCATGGTGGCCTATTGCTGCCAAACATCCCTGCATGCTGTTGGAATATTCACTGTCGTTCAATATATGCATGTGTTATGCTTGTGTTCACCCACTCCATGTGTCAAACTCCACCCCTGTATGCATCTTGTTTGTCTTGTCTGTTTACCTCCCCAACCTACCTCCCCAAATATACTTACTTCCTATACCTCACATTCCACTCTCACCTGAAAAAAAAAATAAAAAAAAGGGCAATCTGTTCCCACAAAAAAATTACGCCCCATACATAGCTGCCCAATTCGCACACATGTCCGCTGGACATGTAAACTGATAATTCTAATTGGCAGTACAACATATTTTGTTGTCCTCACCCCTCTCTCAGGGGTGGAAGGTTTCAAATTTCACACCCACCAAATTTCAAACATATGCACAGCTGTTGCTGGTAAAGAAATGGGCAGCTATGGACCTTCCCTACACCCATCCTGCACATCCCGAGCTGGTTTCCCTACTGTCTTTCCCTCTTTGTGCCCCCTTTTTCACCACTTTCCTATCTCCCCATTTTCTTTTCTTTAAAAGAAATTAGCGCAGGGGTTAGTGGGATTAAGCATTTTTAAGCAGTAGTTAGTGGGGGTGCGCGAGTGTGAGCTTGTGTGCGCTTAGCTTAGCATCACTAAACGTCGCACAAACCCACTTATGACTGCTTAAAAGTGCCTTAGTCACTCTGTATGACAAGGCCCTTGTACTGCTCAGCAGCAAAATAAAATACCCTTGTCAGTCTCGAACCCGGGACCTTGGACCCACCAGTCTGCATGAAGTACCACTACACCACAGCAGATATATGATAACTTAGTGTTGAAAGCAATATATCATGCATTACCATGAGTGAATGTAAAGGGAAAATAAGAATGGCATAACACAAATCTTGTTCTGTGGGCCTTAACCAGCAGGTGTCGTGGAATTGCATGACATGACTGTGAAAAGAGAATCAGCCATGCTAGTAGTCAATAATGTTACAGTAGCACCTTACAAACCCCACACAGTATCAGAGCAGGATAAACACTGGCATATTTGCATAGGTCACAGGCCAGACCTCCCAACAGTGACTGCTCTACAGGGATGACACTGATTTGTAAACAAATGTTAGCTGTGCCCCTCTGAATCCCTGTGAAATGTACTAACAGTAGGCAGAAAGGTGGGGAATCTCACTTAATGACAGATGTCAATAAGTGAGAGTCGATACTGCTTGCACGTCAGAAAAGGTGTAGTAATACATATGCTCTGAATCCCCCAATGTCTGAACTGAAAGATGTCTGAAATATATCACAGGTGTATCCCAGTTATATGTACCTTTCCCTGAGGCTGTTCAAATATATACGTGAGAGTATCTGAGGCCTGGAAGAGTCAGAAACACAAAGGCATATCAGCTTTTCTGCTGTTACACACTCTGCAAATAGCTGTAGAATGAATCCCACAAGCATGCCCTTATGTAGAAGTACAACACAGAAATATCAAAGGATGTAGCCATGTACTGCTAGCAACCACCTATGACAATGCCATTGTTCAGGTGCTGAAAAGACTGCGGTGGTGCACAGTTAAAGAATACTAGGCTGACCTCTGTCTACCATCTGGATATGTCCACAGGTGGGAGCTACTCAGACAGACTACTAGCCTTTATAGACTTACAGGTACACAGCAACTCTGCATGTTCAGTAAGATAAACATCACACGATAATAAATAATGCACTCTGCACTTCTGCACCCCTACCCAAAGGTACTATATACCCGTGTAGTCAGGCACAACCAAGGGTGTAGGTAGGCATACACAGTAGTGAAATATGTCCAGTTGTCCTGAGCAGATTGTGCTAATGTCAACACAAACAAACCACAAACTGTTTAGAGGTGAGTAACGTACTAATGACAGTGTAGCAGTTCACAAACAGTGCATGTGCCTGATATTCATAATTGGTAGTACAACTCACTTTGTTGTCCTCACCCCTCTCTCAGGGTTGGAAGATTTCAAATATCCCTCCTAATGTATTGCATATGCACAGCTGTTGCTGGTAAAGAAATGGGCAGCTATGGACCCTCTCCACACCCATCCTATACATCCTGAGCTGATTTCCCTACTGTCTTCCCCTCTTTGTGCACCCTTTATCACCACATTCCTATCTCCCCATTTACTTTTCTGTCAAAGAAATGAGCGCAGGGGTTAGCAGGAGTGAGCACTTGTAAACAGTAGTAAGCGGGTTTGCACCAGTGTGTGCATGTGTGCGCTTACCTTAGCATTGCTAAGATATGATAAGCTAAGCCAAGCTTGGCTTAGTATTGCTAACATAAAATAAGCTTAGTGTAGCTTATATTAGCATCGCTAAGCGTTGCCCAAACCCGCTTACAACTGCTTAAAAGTGCCTTAGTCACTCTGTATGACAAGGCCCTTGTACTGCTCAGCAGCAAAATAAAAAACCTTGTCAGTTTCGAACCCAGGACCTTGGACTCACCAGTCTGCATGAAGTACCACTACACCACAGCAGATATACAATAACTTGGTGCTGAAAGAAATATAACATGCATTACAATGAGTGAATGTAAAGGGAAAATAGGACAGCCATAGGAATACATTGCAATAACTACTGCTGTATGCCAGTTAATTCTCTAATTCGAAAGGAAAGTACATACTCCCATGTATCCAGTGTTAGCATTAGGAGGTGTGAGTAAACCTACACACTGAAAAGAGTGTACTGGAAGAAGCAACAGTCAGGTTTCAGTACAACATGCATTTCACTGGCTACAACTCAGCTTCAGATATGAGACATATACCAACCTTCTGACTGAGACAACAGTGTCCACAGCAAACAAGCATGGTCCCCTCCTTGCAAAACTGAAAGGTCTACACCTACCTAACCTATCATTTTATAGCAGTGTCCTGAAATCACAGTGATAACTGCAATTACCACACAGCAGGCTGCATGCAATTACTAAATGGTGGGCACCAATTGGTGCAGAGGCCATCACATGCACATATGCAGAGCCCTAGAAAAGTAGCCTGTATCTGCTATCCACACATGCAATAATATCATTGCAACAACTGGGAGAGAGAGAAAGAGAGAGCACGAGCAAGAGAGACAGACAGAGACAGACAGACACAAACAGGCAGAAGGAGACAGACGCTGAAAACAAACAGCAACACGCAGAGGAAACAAAACCAAAAAAAAAAAATAAACAATAAAAAAACACCTACAACAGACGGAGGTGAGGACTACAAAGGTAAGGTATGTAACAGATATGTATTTGGTGACATCCGAAAGATGTGTCTGAAGGGTACTCTACATACTGTGAATCATCCATATGTGGTAGCAGTCCGTATCTATATGTACATGCACATTTGCATAGGGCAAGGGACATACTGCAACTCTTAGTGAAGGCTGGACATAAGTATGTTGTTGAAGGCTGCTATGTGCACATATGTATGTAGGTTGTAGTGTGTGGCATTGCAGAAAGCAAACAGTGCCGGTATATGTCATGTGGTGTTAAACACTGTGGGACTGAGCTACAGGCAGTGAGGCCTGCAACAGCTATACGGCCTGAGGACAGCAGAATGCATTCTGCACAACATTGTGCAATAGTATTACATAACCTTATGTCTCACAACTGTTGCATAATTGACATCCCCACCATGAAAGGTGGGCAGTATATGTGCCTATATGTGCAGCTATATGCACAGCAATGGATGTTTACATGTATGTGTATATATACATGTATATATACATATATATGTGTGTGTGTATATATATATATATATATATATATATATATATATAATTAGATATATATGGATATATATGGATAAATATAGATATATATCAATATATATGGATATATATAGATATATATAGATATATATGGATATATATGGATATCTGTAGATATATGTAGATATATATAGATATGTATGGATATGTACAGATATGAATAGATATGTATAGATATGTATAGATATGGATAGATACGGATAGATATGGATAGATATGTATATATGTATGTATGTATATATATATATATATATATATATATATATATATATATATTTATATATATATACATATATATATATATATATATATGAGAGAGAGAGTGAGGGAGACACGGGGTCATATGTACTGCAACAGGTGCCTGTTGTCCAAGGCATGGACCGAACACCAGTGTTGATACCGCAGTGCCATACCCCATTCCAAAACACCTTACGCAGTAATTGCCACATAGGTGGTAGCCCGCCTAACACTGATGGTGTCAGAAGGGTACACGGGACACAGGTGGACAGTAGGCTCCCCTTTCATAATCACAGTGACAACAGTAGTAATGTAATCTGTCTACGTGGTACGTGTCATCACAAAAGGTGTGTCATCTAGGGAAATATAGGTCGGTGTTCCCCCTCTACTCATCACAACGCCCCATATGGTATGTACCTCACATGACAACTACAGCAAGTGAAAAGGCCACAGACATACCTAACAAAGAGTAATACTGCCCTCAAACACATGCCCTATGCAGACTGACTCACAAACCACAGCAAGAGTGCGCTACATACCGCCCACCCAGAGGTTATCACTGCTGGACATACAGAGGTATGTCACACCCATAGCAGTCAGCCAACCACCATGACAACACCTCACAATCCCTCCGGGCTACGTGACCTAGGGCCCTAATCCTTGTCACCTCACTAAACAGCACATGCTGGAGGTATAGGTTCCTATCCACAAATATGCCATACTCTGGACTAAACCACCCAGCATGTACAAACAAGGCTCCTCATTAGCAGATGTCATACATACCCCTGATGATTGTTTTGGAGATAGGTAATATGCCCTGGGAGTCACCTCTGTGTATCCGGTTGACAGGAGCAAGGGAAATCACATAACATGTGTGTCAAAGGCCAGGGTAGCATATGGCTAGGTTGCTCTAGGCCCTAGGGCCAATAGCGTATTACCTACCTATGACACAATGCACACACACATGTACTCAGTGCAATACCTACTATGTGAGGTGGAATGAGTGTGACAGTGACTGTGTGCAAGGTATGTAAAGGTGTGATAGCTTAGTGTGAGGTTGTGTCTGTCATTTTTTAAAGTTTGTGTCCTAGGTGTGAGGCCGGAGTAAGATGTGTCAGTTATTGGGATGCAGACATAGTAGGATGGCATATGTTGTGACATAGTTCCTTGTGTATGACTGTGGTGTCCCAATGTAGGCTGAAGCAATGCATGTATGCTCAGTAAGTGGTACTCCCGGTGAATCCAGCTCACATATGGACTGTTGTACTACCTGAAGCTGTAGGCCTAAACGGCACAGTATGGTGTATGTTCACAGTCCCTAGTAACACTGTCTTGTGTGTTTCCTGTAGTCTGCACAGATTACATACCACAGGCATAGGTATCTGTAAGTAGGGACACACAGTACTATAAGGTACACAGGTAATGCTCATCTGTGTCGGCATACATCTGTGTGTTGAATGTATGACCGATGAGTGTTTAATGATGCCTGTACCATGCCCGCAATGACATGTGTGTTACAGGGTATGTGCGTGTACCTAGCAACATGTATACTCTGTTACAGCAGTATGCCAGCTATATTAACAACCGTGCACATATGTTAGGTAGGGGTATGGCATCAAAGACTAGGGTGGTTTACCGGTAATACTGTAAATGTACATGGCATTCATTGCATTGGATGACATATTTCTTCATGCATTAGCTTGATATGTACCCCTGGGGCGAGGTTGTGCATTGTATCCCAAACAGTGTGCCAACTACTGGTGTATACCAGTGTGTTATATGGAGTGTTGCAGGCACTGTCAGCCAGTTGTGGGCTGAGCACTGATATGTGGTATTGAATGTGTGTATCCTCTGATAGACAGATAGATGCTATATATGGCAGTTAAGTGATATCTGTACTTCATAATGTTAAGTGTGCCACATGACATGCTGACACATATCGTTTAATTGTCTTCCAGGGTTATGGCTCATCAATGTAACCCATCATATTCAGCTGCGGTGGAGCAGAAAATTCTGAACAGCCTGGTGCAGCACTATAACCTGCTTTTTTCCAGGGCCAGCCAGATCCAGCATGACCGTACTGCACTGTGGCAAGACCTTGTTCGCTGAGTAAATGACATAGGCATGCATAACTTGACATATGAGCAGGTACACCATCACTGCAGTGATTTAATTAGACATGTCCGGCGGCGTGCGTCTGATATCCATAGGAAACAGCTTGCCACAGGTGGTGGGGCGGCCATACATCCCCCCTCACCAGAGTGGAGGAGCTGCTCCTAAGCATGGTGGCTCCTGGCCTACAGCAGCAACAGCATCACACATGTGTCATCATGGAGGACGGAGCCACCCAGCAGGATGACATGGAGCGTGCAGGTAATACGTCCTAGCCTTCCTGAGAATACTGGAAAATATGAAGGTCTCTCCAAACACCATTATATTGGGCGACTTCAACTACCCAAACATAGACTGGGAGCATTACTCTAGCTCCAACACCCTAGACTAAAGGTTCCTAGAATTTATAAACTCAAATGCTATGGAACAACTTGTTACCACTCCCACAAGAGGGGAAAACATACTGGACCTGATCATCACCAACATGGGGACACTATGCTCCAGACCAGAAGTGTATCCCTCACTGGTAAGATCAGACCATAAACTAATCTCACTGGATATTCACATCCTGACCCCACCCCTGCCCAGAAAACCACAGTCAAAAACTTCTGTAAAGCAAAGTTTACACGCCGCAAAACCGAGGCAAAATCCTTCAAAGCCCCGGCCTGTGGAAAATCGGCCCAGACCGCAGAATCCTTTATAAGCGCATTCTATGAACACCTTCAGGAATGCATGGATCATGCAATCCTGAATAAAACCAAGACCCAATCCTCCAAAGACAGACGTCCTGTCTGGTGGACCCCAGCCATAAACAAACTATACAATAGAAGGAGGAAGCTACTACATGATAGAGCAAAATCCCAAAAAGGGAAGGCATCTCTGATCAGTATTAGCAAAAAACTACGGGCACTCATAAAATCGTCTAAGGCCAGCTTCGAGAGAAAAATTGCACAGGGCACTAAGGATAATCACAAGGCTTTCTTTAGTTATGTTAGGAACCTGGGTGGGAATTCCCAGATATGCTCAGAATTAGTCCAAAATGACAACAAATACACCGAGCCCACAGACATCGCCAACATCCTAGCTAACAGGTTCAGTGCAAACTTCTCCCCCCTCTCCCCCACCAAAAGGGCAAATATCTATCCCAACAGAGTGCTGCCCCCCTGACATCTCAGATGCTCAGGTAAGAGCCACCCTCTCCAAAGCAAAAAACACAGCATCAATGGGACCAGATGGTGTCCCGGGCTGCGTCCTACATGAACTCCAAGAAGAGCTAAACCCAAACATAAAATTTCTGTTCAATCTCAGCCTTACTACAGGATATGTACCCAAAGAGTGGCGTACAGCAACAGTGGTTCCTCTCCACAAAGGTGGTGCCTCAACGGATCCTGGAAACTATCGCCCCATAAGCCTGACTAGCCTGGTCTGCAAAGCTATGGAAAGGATCATCATGGACCTCATAAATAAAGATATTGGGGACCTACAGACACTGGATCCTACCCAGTTTAGCTTTGTTAAGGGCAGATCCTGCCTCTTAAACCTGGTCGATTTCTTCGAAACAGTCACCAAGGCCATTGACGAGGGGAAGGTGGTCCACACAGCCTACCTGGACCTCGCAAAAGCCTTCGATACAATACCCCACTCGGGCATTATAGATAAGCTCACCAGCTTAAATATAAACCCCTTTGTCACTAGATGGGTTGCAAACTGGCTCAAGGACAGAACCCACATGGTTAGAATTGCTGGAGCCATGTCAGACTCCAAACCAGTTACAAGTGGCGTCCCACAAGGCTCAGTCCTGGGACCTCTCTTGTTCGGTATATATTTCTCGGCACAGGCCAACACGGAAGGACTGTGGCTGACCAAGTTCGCAGATGACTGCAAACTGGGCCATAATCAACTCTCCAGCTGACACAAGCATCCTCCAAAGGGCCTCATAGAAGCGGACAACTGGTGCCAGAGCCATGGCCTCAAGCTAAACGCCAAAAAGTGTATAGTCATCCCCTTTGGCAAAAACAAAGCGCCCACAAATTACCACATAGGTGGTAATCCATTAAGTACAGAAGAAGTCATTAGGGACCTGGGGACCCAAGTTGATAGCAATCTCTCATTTGACAACCACGTGGCCAAAGTGGTTAGAAAAACATTTTATATAGCCCACCTAATCATGAAGGGATTCACATCTAGATCAGGGGAGGTCATCGTACCTCTTTACTCATCCCTCATCAAGAATTGAGTACAATGCCCTTTTTGGGATGTACCTTACCAGACACCTGCAGCAACTGAAAAGACCCCAAAAGTACCTCACCAAGAGGATCAAAAGGCTCAAACAGATGCCATATGCTGCCCGGTTAAAGAAACTCCAGCTCTACTCAGTGGCATACCGCCTGCTCAGAGGCGATCTGTGCCTGACGTATAAAGCCATGTCCAACCCGGAATTAATGGACATGCTGCACCTCAGAAAATCCAAATCCCATCGAGCTACGCTCGTGAGACTTGAACCTCAGCACTGAAATAAATAGGACATGCTGGAGGGACAGATTCATAACCAGAGGCTCCCTTCACTCTGGAATAAAATCCCAGTCCAGGTTAGGCAGAGTCCCACATTGACTCTCTTCAAGAGGAATCTTGATGAGTGGATGGGATATTGTAGGTTTACCCCAGCTATCAATTCTGTGTCACTGTTAGACAGAGGCACAGTATACTAACCTCAAAAAAAGACATAGCAAAATTAATTTAAAATGGGTGGCGAAAGCCAAACACACTCTGGCTAGGCTTATAAATGCCCTAGGGCAGATAGCCTAGTATGAACCTATGAACCTATGAACCTACCATTACCTGTATTGTTAGAATATGCATATGTGAGATGTGTGCTGTGTGTTTAGCAGTTGTGCTGCCTAACGTGTGCAGTACTGATATTTTGAATAGTATCCGTACACCTGTGACTGTTTACTGTTGTTCCACTGTTGTTTAGCACACTCACAGTAGCAATGCCACAGTTGTGGCCACTGACAAACTGTGTCATATTCTTCTAGGTCCCTCTGGTGTGACAGCAGAGCAGACAATACATGCTGGTGAGTGTGTTAACACTTTAATATTGGTAATGAAACGTGCATGTCATAGGTGAGGTGTAGGCCATGTACACGTAACACACCTACGCATAATGCATGCTGTGCATGTTTGCTGTGAGACAATCATCTCAGTAAAGTCAGTAGCTGCCTCAATCACATGCAATGCACAGTGCAGAAGACACAATTGTGGCAACACTGTACTGCACATTGGATATGCATAGTTGCTACAGCTGTACACAACAGAACACGTTTATCATACGCAGTACAGGAAAACATGCTACATTTGGCATTACCACACACCCACTGTAAGGTCAGACTTCAGTATCCCACATGTCATGCACACACACATGATGTACCTCAGGCGTAGAGGCCTATCATGGGGCTGTGCAATACTCTGCAACACATAACACAGTCATGTTAAGCAATGCTCCCTATTGGGCACCTCACACACCTATGTACAAGGTGGCTGTGTAATTGTGAACGTAGCCACAGCACTGCAGTTCAGGTACAGCATGCTAGGCGGTGGTCTTGCACACATTAGTAGCTGTGAGTGACCACAAGATGCATGTTGATGATGGCACAGGGTACTACACCCCATCCAGTTACAGTGACCACAGTACTACTCATAGCAGTCATTGCTTTGCATCTTAATGTTGTGTGTGTGCAAACATATGCACCTATACACAATATGCATAGCATGTTGTCTATGTGCTTACATACACCAGTATACACAATATGCACAGCAGTCACCATCCACACAAAGTGTCACATATATGTCTTGGAATGCTAGTGGGTGTATAGGTCACTTGACACACATTGGGTATGTGTGGTGTTTAATGTTGCAGTTGTGTAGCATGCCATGCCATGTCTGGCACCCACATATCTGCAATATGTCCCATACTCACCATAACCACTGTACACTGACCATGTCAAGCATTGGGATTCCTTCATGTCAACATGCACCGCACATCCCTTGTATGTACATAGCATGCATGTGCTACACCTGTGCTGACTATTATCTGCTATGGACAAAGACACTGCACTCAGACATGGATATCTATGTGTCACACAGATAACATGTGCAGCCATGGCATGTATACTTGTGAGTGATGGTGCACAGGGCATTGCAGAGCTGATAATACCTGCATAGCAATGTTGTATCCATGTACACATTGTGTTCCAGGATGTAGCTAATCACTGAACAACTACACAGTTGCATCAAAGCCATGTATACTGCCATTTAATAGGGGTGTCTACACTTGCACTGCACGGTCTTGTGCAACACATATTCTGCATGCTGACACATGTGTGGTGACTGTCTACCTTGTGATACTGACACCCACCTTCACCCACTATAGAGTATGTGTTGGATTGCTGGTATGTGTGTGTATGTGCTGTAGTGAGGTGTGTATTAGTGTTCATGTGTGCATGTGTTCATGAGTCCATGTGTCCATGTGTGCATGTGTGCATGTGTTCATGTGTTCATGTGTCCATGTATGCATGTGTGCATGTGCAGACCGTAAAGTGTGCTTAATGTCTTCCTCTCACAGGTGCTGAGTTAGGGGTTGGCGAAAGCAGCAGGCAACCTGAAGCCACTGCCATGAATAGTGGTGATGATGACCCATGTATTTTGGCACAGGAAGATTTGACAGGGTCTGTCGTTGGTCCGCCAATCGACAGTACACAGTGTTCAACCCCATCTATGCGCACACTCATACTGTCAATACATCCCTCACCACCAATGGCCATAGGCGAGGGACAGCATACAGTTGGCATTGACCAGGAGAGTGTGGTACCCATGGCACTTGCATTCCCTCACAGCAGCCATAGCCATAGACCCGGAATGGTACCACATAGGCGGAGGTTCAGGGGTTCTCGGGGGAGCACCACTGGTTGTATTGCCCCTGGCAGGCATGCCCTCACAGGTCTTACGATGACCAGTATGTTCTGGGCTGTAATGCAGGCTCAGGCACATATGGAACGGTACACCAGGCAGGGACTTTAGGGCGCAGAGGGCACATTACACCGCTATCAATGACAGCATCCATGACCTTGCCGGTGCCACCTGGACTTACACCAAGGTCATTGATAGACACTGGGGGGAGACATTAGATGCCCTCCACAACATGTCTTCCATGAGCCAGGACTGTGCGGGATGGTTGCAACATTAACACTGATGCATGCCAGCAACAGTAACAGCTGGCAGTGGTCGCGGGCGGCCCACAGTTCACAGCCACTCCCGTAGTGGCAGTACCAGCCCCAGCAATGCTGGGGCTGGCCTGTCCATTGACCGTTCCAGTAGACCATGTGCCCGTGGCTCTGGCCAGTCCCAGCAGGGACATGGGTCCAGTCATCATACCTCTGCCTCTGATGACAGTACCCAGTCAGGGTTGGTACCCAATACTGTCCGTAGCACCCCTGCCAGGCACAGGTACTGTGTCTGTGGCCGGAGACAGTGATCTGTACAGCCTAGCAGGTACAGTCTGTGGCTGTCCCACAAACTACCATATATGGCAGCCACATGGTGGAGCTGTGTGCATGCAGACACACACAAATTAACCAAATAACTAGGGCTCACACATACACACACACATTACATCAACATTGGCCCATGCTGTACTGTTGTCCCTCACACACACACACACACACACACACACACACACACACACACACACACACACACACAAACATGTCAATTGGATGGGTCAATTTCAGGCTCTGGCAAACAACATAATGCCCTGTGCATATGATGATACCTGTGTTGCCTCCTGTCATCTGCATCATTGACGGAGGGACAGGCTAACATGGTGCTGATGCACAGGGTGACACTATAGCAGTGTAGCAATAATAGCAAGTTGTCAACAAGGAAGTGTAACGACATCCTTGTAGGTATATCTGAGCAGACATTATGCATCAAAGCTCTGATTGTCAATGTAGCATTGTTTACACCACTGTTAGGACTGAGTATGTATTGTCCACCCATGTGTCACTTGGCTGAAGTGTAATGTGTTGCCAGCATGTGTTAGTGAGTGGACAGTATGTGTGTGATGTGTGCAGTACAGATTAGCAAGTGTACATCTGTGAATATGGTGGGTGCGCACTGTCTAGATGTACGTGCATAGTGGATACATGGGACATGTGGCATACCCTGTCGAACACATTGTTAACATCTCATAGTATCTTTCAATGGCCAGTATGCATTCTACTACAGTTATGTACTAACATGGGTAGACATGTGTATGACATGGGTTGACACTATGCTGTAGGTGATACCATTAATAGCTGTCAATGATTTGCGGTCTGGTAGTATACACATCCTCAACAGCGTGACTATAAGCAATCATTGGATGATGTCCTGACAAATGACGCACAGTAGTAGGGAACCCAGTAACAATTGGATCCTTCTGGTGCTACACTATAACACTAATCAGTGGTAATGACCGCCACCCATTCCTGTGACCACACCTGTTTGGCATATAGCTCCCTTAGGTACATGCAGACACACTAGGCATGTGTCCATCCAAATCTGGAAATGCATGGATTGGCCTACAATGCATTCCCTGGATGGGATGCATATCCTACACAAGGGTATCATACAGACAGATACCTGTTGTCTGATACATGCTGTATAGCAGTAAGCCGACTATGGCATAGTCATCCTCATGTACTATACATACTATCCTGTCAGTATCACACAGGTGGTAGCCCTCAACATGTATGTTGGGTACCAATGTGTACATGCAGCCTCATGTTATGTCATGTGTCCCTTGGTATCCACATATCCATAGGTATTGTGGAGTCCCAAGGTGTATCACATAAGACATTAGAGGCCTGAATGCATATCCACAAGGCAGTCGTACACCTATAAAGACTGTCCATTCTTGGCAGTCTTTGTTGTGTATGACCATGTCTGACATATACCCCAGGCATATACCCTCACTCACACTACTCTTAAGTAACTTTCATGGGTGTGCCACAGATGACCTTGGCCACAGAACACGACAGTGGATGGCCTTGTCACATACATACATATGTGACCTACGATCTGAAAAGCAGCGGCACAACCTGTCAATGGAAACAAAGGTATTCATGTAGTATGCGGGCTTCACACCTATGTACTGATTGAGGGGACATGTACACATATATATTTGCCACGCAGATACCTGATGTGTGCAATGCACTTACTGTTGTAATCATACTATGTCATACCATAGTAAAAGCAAAACCCACACCGCATCGTCACACAGTCAGCATTTGCAGGATTCAAACCCCTACCTAACTATGTTATGATACTAGAGAGCAAAACATTAACATGGCTATCTGCTTTACTGGGTGGTTCCCTTCTCCGTCTGTATTTGTAGGATGGTGACATCATCAGACTTTCCAAAGAGGAATGTACCTCTTTTAGTGAGTTTTCCCAGTCTCCAAAATAGGGGACACCTCTCAAAGGAAACTGCACACATACACACGCCCCCCACACACACTGTTTGCAGGATTCAAACTCCTACCTAACTATGTTATGAAACGAGAGAGCACCGCATTAACACGGCACGCTATTTGCTTTACTTGCTGGTTTCGCTTCTCCTGCTGTATTTGTAGGATGGTGACATCAGACTTTCCAAAGAGGAATGTACCTCTTTTAGTGAGTTTTTCCAGTCTCCAAAAAGTGAACACCTCTCAAAGGAAACTGCATACATCCACACACACTCACTGTTTGTAGGATTCAAACCCCTACCTAGCTATGTTATGATACTAAAGAGAAACATGCATTAACAAGGTGAGCTATTTGCTTATTGGCTGGTTTCTCTTCTCCTGCTGTATTTGTAGGATGGTGACATCATCAGACTTTCCAAAGAGGAATGTACCTCTTTTAGTGAGTTTTCCCAGTCTCCAAAAAGAGAACACCTCTCAAAGGAAACTGCACACATACATACACTCACTGTTTGCAGGATTCAAACTCCTACCTAACTATGTTATGATACTAGAGAGAGATAGAATTAACCTAGTGCGCTATTTGCTTTATTTGCTGGGTTCCCTTCTCCGGCTGTATGTGTAGGATGGTGACATCATCAGTCTTTCCAAAGAGGAATGTACCTCTTTTAGTGTGTTTTCACAGTCTCCAAAAAGGGCACTCCTTTCAAAGACAATTGCACACATACACACACCCCAAACCCCTACCTAACTATGTTATGATACTAGAGAGAGACACACATTAACAAGGTGCGCTATTTGCTTTACTGGCTGGTTTCCCTTCTCCGGCTGTATTTGTAGGATGGTGACATCATCAGTCTTTCCAAAGAGGAATGTACCTCTTTTAGTGTGTTTTCACAGTCCCCAAAAAGGGCACTCCTTTCAAAGACAATTGCACACATACACACCCCCCCTCACACACACTCACTGTTTGCAGGATTCAAACCCCTACCTAACTATGTTATGAAACTAGAGAGAGAGACGCATTAACACAGCACGCTAGTTGCTTTATTGGCTGGTTTTCCTTCTCCTGCTGTATTTATAGGATGGTGACATCATCAGACTGGACATGGTGATGTGTGTACACTTTGTTTTATGCCATTCCAGGTATGGTCCATGTGGGTCAGCAGGTGTCAACAGCTTGAACAAGACCTCAGAATCCTTACCTTGTGCCAGCAGGTGTCAACAGCTTGAACAAGACCTCAGAATCCTTACCTTGTGTGATCTATCTGTGGACACATTGACATTCCGTCATATGTCAACACATATTTATGCACAGCTTGTTGGTTTTGTGGATACTACATGTGTCTGGGATGTTGATAAAGGGCTATTCAAAGTCTATGTGACACATGTGTAGATGTGTTCATTGATGTATGTCCTGGGTGGCTGCCTTGCAAACAGTCTAGCATGTTTGGTAACCATGATCCGCACATAAACATACCACGGTTGGTAGGGTTGTGTGTATGTCAGCTTCCAATAGCTCTATTTATGACTGCAACCATGATGGACTCTATGACCTTGCAGATCAGACTTCATAGGCGTACTGAACTTGACTTCCCATGGTGTGTTGTACACCAACACTTGTGGGGAGTGCCATATGTAGCTGTGACATATTCAATGGTTCCACATCCTGTGTAGGGGGTGAGGCTCAGCTGACTGTTCAGGTGCATGATCTGTTTGTTCTGTAGTTTGTGCATGACACATATTGGGAATCAATATATTCCACTTGCTGCCATGCTTTTGGCAGTGGGGGTAGCTGCTCATCCATTCTACATGTGATATCTCCTGGTATGATGATGTGGACTATTGTCAGTGGGAGATGGGTATGTACATATGGGCCTGTCTGTCATGATGTCGGCATTGTCACTCAGGTACAGTTGACCCTGACTCAGGACATATATGGGTGTACATTGCTATTTATGACATAGCTGAAGGAGGTGTCATGATTCAGTCTGGACTCCTTCTCAGCTACTCTTTACAAAACACCAACGAACATGAGCACTAATCCCTGTTATACTCTTTTACATGCTTAACACCCTACTGATCCTTTGTGATCAGGCTACAGAGTATGTCATGATAATATCCTGGCATGTTCACGGGTCGGTTTCATGTGTACTCTTCAGTCCAGCTGGTGGATATTGTGATATTGACACAATGTCACATCTGCCTCATGTACACAGACAACCCTCTCCTCCACGGGTCAGTTTCATGTGTACTCTTCAGTCCAGCTGGTGGATATTGTGATATTGACACAATGTCACATCTGCCTCATGTACACAGACAACCCTCTCCTCCTCCCGACAAACTCAGATATATATGTGAGATGCACCTATATAGACATACAGGGTGCTAAACTCTCTCGACCCATGAATGGCACAGTCTATCAGGTGGTGAAGGTAACCACACACACCACATATCAGTCTCACATATCCTCTAGCAACAGCACTCAAACTACATTATCACACTTAGACATACTCGAATGCTGTAAATGTACTCTACCTAAGCAGCAGAGACCTCCAAAGCAGACACACACACACCTGCTACCCCACTACAATACCCACATATCACATAGTTCACAATGTCAGTGTGCCACACAGTCACTGCCCTTTGGGTTAAACAACACACCTAATACACTTGTAATAGGTGACACTTATTGTCAGACACAATGACGTACCACTCACCAGCCCTAACAAGGGAATAGTCACTTTGGGCTGTCTGTTGGGTGCCAGGATCTGCCACATAACACAGGCAGTCAGGTCACTCCAAAGCAAGTACAGGACTTCATTGTCCATGCTGGTGTGTATAACCTCAGACGTTACTCCCTGGACCACATGACATGTTACATGGAGGAACACTCTGATCATGTAGCCCAGGCCAGTATGACCCTGACCTTGAATATCATCTTACACCCACCAATTATGATGTCACAGTATACGGACACACATAGCACATTTAACAGTTGCCTAACAAATTTGTTTAACTCATAGGGGATACAGTGTCTGTCAGCCTATGGTGACATGCTCAACATGCCACGTAGCTTCACTATGGACAGCTTGCACCTGTCACCCTTGGACTTTGGAATGCTGGTTAAGGCTCTTGCTACCACCATAGTGCCATTTTTTAAGCAGGGCTCAGAAGACAAACCCACCTCCATAGACATTACAGGTTAAATGAAACTAAGGGTAATGCTGCTCAACAACAATTGTGTTAACCTCATATTGTGGCCACTCAGTACTCTCCTCAGTATGGAGGATAGCGATATCTGTGCACTGACAGATGCCTGGTTCAGGCTCACTTATGCACACCAGCACTACCAGGTTATGTTTCATACCATGCTGTCTGACAACAAGACTTGGAACAGACAACACAACTAGGGGGAGTATCCATATACATCACAGATACACACACCTCTGGGTTAGTAGCACTGCACAAAGCATCACAGACCATACATATACAACTACCATTGTGCAATACTGCCTTTCAGTTTGTTGCCTGCTACAGAACACACTCCCAAACTCAGGAACCACACTCGGCTTTCGTGGGAACTATGGAGAATATGAAGGTCTCCACAAACACCATTATATTGTGTGACTTCATATACACAACTATTGACTGGAGATACTACTCAAGCCCCGACACCCTCACTCAACAGTCGCTACAATTTGTAGACTCATATGCTATGGCACAACCAGTCAGCACAGCCACAAGGGGGAATACCTTTTGGACCTGATCATCACCAACATGGGGACTCTATGTTCCACACCAGCAATATACCCCTCATTGGTAAGGTCAGAACATACATGTATCTCACTGGACATACATATACCCTCCACACACCCATCCTGGGTAATCTTGGTGAACTTTTCATGAGCCAATGTCACACTTCACCGAAGCAAGGTGGTATCCTTCAGAGACCCTGAGACAGTGGCAAATACGGCTCACACTGCTGCATCCTTTACATACACATTCTATGGACACCTAGTGGACTGCATGGATTGTGTTATCCCAAATAACAACAGGACTCACTACTCCAATGCCAGGGGACCTGTCTAGTAGACCCCAGCCATTAATAAGCTGTACAATGTCAGGAGGAAGCTACTACATGGTAGAGCACAATTCCAGACTGGGAAGGCATCTGTGATCTGTACTAGCAGATAGCTACAATCACTCATGAGCTTTTCTAAGGGCCGCTTCTACCAGACAATTGCAACAGACACGTAGAACTATCACACGGCCTTCTTCAGTTATGTCAGGAACCTGGGTGGACACTCACTGATATGCTGTGAGTTACTGCATACTGACTAAACCTTCCCTGAACCCTCTGGAATTGCCAACTTCCTGGCAAACAGGTTCAGTGCAGATGTCTCCCACCCATCCCCCCTAAGGAGTAACTATCCATCCCAACAGAGTATAACCTCCCTGACATCACACAGTAATAGGTGAGTGCTGCCCTCCTCAAAGTGTACATCACAGTATCAATGTGACCAGACGGTGTCCCAGCCTGCATCTTACACGAGCATCATGACAGACGCAACCCTCACATTACATCACTGTTCAATATCGGAGTTACCACAGGATATGTACCCAAGGAATGGCATACAGCAACAGTGGTCCCACTCCACAGAGTTGGTGCCACAACGGACCACAGACAATATTGCCCTATAAGCCTAAGTAGCCTGTTCTGCAAAGCTATGGGGCGTATTGTCATGGGACTCATACACATAGACATCGGGAACCTACAGACACTGTGTCCTACACATTTCAGCGTTGTTGTGGGCAGATCTTGCCTCTTGAACCTGCTGTATTCTTTAAATGGCTAACAGGTCCATCGACATAGAGATGGCTGTCCATACAGCCTACCTGAACCTTGCAAAACCCTTCAACACAATAACCCGCTGGGCCATTATGCATAGGCTCACCAGTGTCGATATTAGCACATATCTCACATGATGGATTGATACCTGGATCAGGGATAGTACCCACATGGTCAGAATTGCAGGTGACATGTCTGACTATACACCAGTTACACGTGGCATCCCACATGACTCGGTCCTGGGACATCTCTTGTTCAGTATATATTTGTCCGACGTACAGGCTACCACAGGGGGAATATGGCTGAACATGTTTGCACTTGACTGCAAACTGAGTGCCATGATCAACTCTCCAGCTGCCACATGCATACTCAAACAGGGTCTCACAGAGATGGATGACTGGTGCCTGAGCCATGGCCTACAGCTAAATGCCATTAGTTGTATAGTCATCCCCTTTGGGAATAACAACATGCCCACACATTACCACATAGGTAATACTCCATTACATATGGTAGGAGTTGTTAGGGGTTTGGGGACATGACTTGTTCGTACTGTCGCCTTTGACATTCACGTTGCCAAAGTGGTTGGACAAACCTTCGATGTGGGCCACCTTATCTCATATGGTTTCACATCTAGATCGAGTGAGGTCATTGTGCCCCTATACTCATCACATCCATGCTTGGTTACAATGCCACATTTGGGGTGTACCTTACCCGACACCTGCAGCAACTGTACTGGCCACGGAAGTTCCTCACCAAGCAGATCTAGGGACTCACACAGATGCCCTGCACAGTTCAGATGCAGTAACTCCAGCTCTACTCAGTCGCTTACCACCTACTCAGATATGATGTGTGCCTGTTATTTACAGATATACCCAACCCAGAATTACTGGACATGCTCCACCTCAGGATATCTGACTCCCTTGGAGCTACACACTCCAGGGACGTATACCTCAGCACAGATGTTAATAGGACATTGTGGAGGGACAGATTCTTATCCCAGAGGCTCCACTCACTCCAGAATGTAATCCCAGTTTCACATAGGCAAAGCCAGCCACTGACCACCTACAGGGGACATCTTGATGACTGTATGGGTGATCGTATGTTTACCCCTGGGATATCTTCTGTGTCCCTGCTAGACAGAGGCACACTAGCCTAAATGTACATGGGCTATCTTGTGTGACCAACTATTCACACACACAGTGTAATAGTCTGACAGGGTTGCGAATGCCAAACACACTCTGGCTAGGCTTGTACATGCCCTACGGCAGATAGCCTAGTATCGACCTCTGACCCTATGCTAATGTGCAAGATGCACAATGTTTATTGCTGATACTGTTTGCAGGTCTTTATCATCTTTGCTTTACCAGTTTCTATGAACAACGTCGGTATCTGCAGAGCATATTTGATTATGACAGGGTTCCACCATATTATAGATGTGTCTGTTGTCATATAACTGTGTGCACAGGGTGGATTGCTGTATAGTGACAGGTTCCTGGGTTAACACATGCAATTGCCAGATATGAGTGGCCCACTGCTGTACTCAGACATGGCCTAAGTGTGTGAGCATGCCCAGTTCTGCCATTCCGTGTTTTGTTGCCTGACATTTGTCTCATTTATTCAAGTGTGTGAGCATGCCCACTTTGACCTTTCAGTATGTTGCTATCTGAGGTCCACTACATTTGTTGATGTGAGCGAACAAGACTGATATTAACATTTATACTGTGTGTGTTGGAAGTCAGGTTCTGTTCTCACTGCAGGACTCACCTTTGTGTCATAACTCGACAGGGATTATGCTGTGTCTGCAGGGTTTCCATGAAATACTTTGCATAGACTTATCAACATTCCTTCATACAGGCTGACCACTGCAATACTGTCATGGTTTAGTGGTTCAGTACTTTGGCTATAGTGCACAGTATCTTGGGTTCGAGACCCATCACTGCTTTATATTTTCATACTGAGCAGACCAGACTGCTTAAGGGCCAGTTAAGCAAATATGAGCATGTTGGCTTTTGTTCAGCTATTCCCTACTTAGACAAGGCTTGTCCGACATTGCTCAATATTCACCAACATTGCTGGACGTTTCCCAATATTACTGAACATTGACCACAGTTGTGCCAGTTGGTGTGTGCGATTTTGTTTGCATATACTACATGGTGGTAAATGCTGTTTAGCACTGCTTTATATTGCTTAACACATGGCAATCATGCCTTAGGTGGTGCTGCAGGGCTGCCTATGTCGGATGTACATACTACACTCCCTGTACATGTTTGAAAGCAGGTCGTGTCAACTTAGGCATCCCTTTTACTATATGTGCAAGTCGGAGAGAGGTATCATTTCCAGAGTTCCTACTGTGCCAGTGTATGTGCTATGCGTTGCCTCTTTGTCAAGGCCAAAGCATACTGGGCACGCCTCCTTCTGCCTACTGGGGCAGGCTCAGGTTGTTCTTCCTCCGAGTCACGCTCTGCCTGTGATGGCCTTGGCAATGGTGGGGGACTGTTTGGGCCAGGCCTATGCTGGTCCTGCTGCAGCTGTTTTCGCAGGATCATATTATGTAGCATAGCACATACCATGACAATTTGGGTACATGTAATTGGTGAGTACTGCAAGGCTCCACCAGATGTATCCAGGCACCGGAACCGTGACTTGAGCAGCCCAAACACATGCTCTATTACATTACGTGTTTCTGCGTGTGCCTCAGTATGGCGTTCCTGTTCAGGTGTGTGTGCGTTTCTGATGGGTGTCATCAGCCACGGCTCCAGTGCATAGCCAGCATCCCCCACTAGGTGACCATGTGGGATGTCCCCAATGGCAAATGTCTGGTACAGCTGTGTCAGATGCCAGATATGGGAATCATGGTAGCTTCCAGGGCAGCCTGCACACACATTCAGTATTATGCCCTGGGCATCACACTTGACCTGGCAGTTGATGGAGGGGAAGCCCTTGCGGTTGAAGTAGACCCTACCCCGCTCGCCGGCTGGTACTTTGATGCATATGTGCGTGCAGTCTATTGCACCCACTACCTCAGGGTATTCCGCTATTTGCTGGAAGAGATGCATATTGCTGGCCAATACCTCATGGGAATTGGGGAAATATACATGATCACTGACATGTGCTGACATGGCATCCAGGAACTGGTGTAGCACCCTAGATGCTGATGCCTGTGATATCCTCATCATATCACCAGCTGGTCTCTAGAAGGTACCTGTTGCTAATATTCTTAGGCCAACACATACCTTGGTTTCCACTGGGATAGGTTCCCCTCTGTTGGTTCTGTGTGTGAAGCGTGGCCTGCACAGCTCAACAATTTGCTGCAGGAGGTCTCTGTCCACTCTATAGCGCTCCACTATCTTCAGCTCATGTAGCCCCTGGTAGGTTACCCTGGGCCTGTACACTCTTCTCCGTCTCCTCACTGTGGGTTGTCCAGCAGCATTTCCATTGTCACCACCCTCAGCATGTTGCATATGTCGCCGTATAACAGCAATGGCAGCCCCTAACATTTCTTTGTCTCAGTAAATCTTTTTCAGTTTTCACTTCTATTAGCTTACTGCAGTGTCTGTTGTGAGAAAGATAATGGACTGTTGTTTGCAGAGTTTTAAGTGCTAGGCTGGGCTGGGCTAGTGTACTGCCTGTGTAATTGCCTGATTCTGATTGTTTTCACCTGCTAGCTTTGCTAGTACTCCCTGGTAGCTTCTTGCCTGATTCTGATTGTTTTCACCTGCTAGCTCTGCTAGTACTCCCTGGTAGCTTCCTACTATTTGTTGTGCTTCCTTTTTCCATTCTGTTTCCTCAGGGGGGGGGAGCGCCACGCACACAAGCGCAAACACGTGCACAGCAGCTAACACGCACGCACACATGCTTACACAGACTAAAACTTGCTTATTCGGGTTAAAACGCATGCACACCAGTGCAAACGCACTTACAACTCTTTAAACAGCCTTATACATGCTTACTCAGGCTTAAACGCATGCACTCACGCTTACACGCGTGCACTCACGCTTACACACGCACACTCTGTTTTACTCGGGTTTACACGAGTGCATACCCGCTCAGCAAGAAACTTTGGTGTTATCCACAGCATACACCTTCCATTTCTTGCCTTTCCCTAGCCTACCTGTTGACACACCTCTTTCCATGATGTGTGAATAACAGCTGACACATGCCACTCTGCTCCAATGAGCTTCACTTCTTTCATACATACCCACCTCATGATGTCACCTATCTTCTACTCTGTTACTCCCCATATCCTACTCCTACACTCCACTGACTGTGCTCATTTGCTATGTAAACTTGCGATTCACTATCCTAACGCTCATTTACATAGGATTGCCTACTAATGCTTGGTTACATGTCTTAGACTGAGCTTCCCCCCTTAGCAACCTCTACTCGGTGGCCATGTTGTCTTCAGCCTGCCATTCCCTTGCATTGTGCATTAACAATTTCAATAAAATCCACATTTGTGGGTTTTAATTTTTAGTATTCTGGGTTTTGGAGCGCAGCCCGTTTGCGCGGCGCTGTGCTACGCTTAAACATCGGAAATCAGTGAAAAAAAAATATTATTATTTTCATATTGCATCAGGAAACATTTCACATGGCCGTATATTTGGCCATTGATATGCTTCCTGCACTGGATGCCACCTTTATTTGGAGCTGTCATGGCTCCATTTTGCTATTTGCAGAACGGTATTCAGTTGTCAACTGAGTACATTTCTGCAAATAACACTGCTCTTACTCAAACAGGTTTGGGTTTCCTGAATCACAAATCTACCTCATTTGCATGGCTTTCGCCTGCAATTGAGGTAATTTGCATATCCCAGCCCTGTCCATGTAAGAGCCATTTTAGGAGCTCTCTTACACGCCCCTACAGGCTGTTCCTGGATCGCTCGTCAGACATGATGGCTGCATGGAGTCTTACTCTACTCTAAGACTCCGTGCAAGCCTTCCTGAATCTGGCCCTTGGTTAAAAAAGCAAAGAAATTGTAGTTTTGTATTAATAGATCAATGTAGTAGAATAGGTGTATGATCTGTATTTTAACTTTTGCTTCATACTGATTGTTTTTTCTGGTTTATATGCACTCCACTTTATCTTAAATGGATGCTATGTTTTGAACTATGGGATTTACAACATTTATAAAATATGTACTATATATAATGAAATGCATTAAACTGTTTTTGATAATTTTTCAATTAAGGGGAGGGTATGTACCTTTAAAAACATTTGGCACCTTTTAGGGAGCAAAGGGTATTTAAATGGAGGAATTTTAGTTGATTTTATTCACTTGAAAAAGCCTTGCATTTTGGCAGGGTGAAAGTACTTGTGTACTAAGTTTTGTTATAATAAATCTATTTACAGCCATTCTTAGTGTGCCTAGACCGTTTTTTTCTACTTGTGGTTCCTGGCATTTTACGATCTCCATTGTACTTTGTTTTTAGATTTTCATAGTTGTTAAGTCTGTTACTTTTGTTCTTGTCAATTCTTATGCTTTTAAGTACCCTGGTAATATTGGTTGTATCAGCTAGCGAATTGGCTGTAAGATAGCTAAATGACTGGACCTAGTAAAATCTAAAATATGTGACAATTGGTTTTGCCACTCTGTGATATCCCTTTGCTTCAGTATCTAAACAGAACTTTATGTATATTTCCTAGCACTGACCTTTTGATATTTTGAATGTGACGTTGCAATTTTATAACTGTCTGTTTTTATTATGGCATGCGTTTTGCTCCTGAGCAAGGCTTATGTTATTAAGTTACAGTACACTTTAGTGCAAAGAAGACAAAACTTACAAATGGTGACAATCTGAACAGCTGAGCATCAAGCTATGCTGTAAGTGAGCAATACTAAGGAGTCCACGCACCAATCAAAGGAGAGCAGAGAAAGCAGTAAGTTCACCCTACCAGGTGCCATGCAGCACCACTTGTAGCCAGCAAATGCTGCTATTGTTGATGCTGCTTCACTAACACTTACTTGCTCTGTAGCAAATACAACTTAAAAAAAACAAAAAAATAAAATATTAAAATTCCACCAAGACCACCGATCCAAAAAGTAAACGAATTTAATGAAACACTTATCGCCTCGGCTTACACAGCCTTCCAAGAGTAAAAACACTACAAAATACTGTTTGCTTATATACAGCATATTGCACAAAACAATTAATCAATTAAGCATACAATTCAAATCACATACTTCCAATTACATTCTTTGTTGAGTCCCTGAGGCTCCAAAGTACCATATTTTAAAATCAGCAGAGTTTCTTTTTTCAGAGTTTGTTTTTTAAAGACACAGATTTACCTATGCCAACTTGCAAATTTTCCAAGACACAACCCCTAAGAGAATTAGGATTAGAGCTGTGTGCTGTCAAAAAATGACTCCCAAGGGGACTGTCTAATTTTTTATTTTTTATGTCCCTAATATGCCCCTGCAACCGGACCCTAAAACTCCTGTAAATTTCCCCTATGTGAAACTTCTTACATCCACATCCCAACACATACACTAACCCCTCCGTATTACAACTGTATTCATGCCTAGCTGTAAACTTGATGCCATTAATATAGGGAAAAGACCTTACTACATACTGACAGATGGAACAACCATCACATGAAACAGTGCCTTTACTTCTCCTTAAGCTCTGACTGACATTAACATCTGGTAAACAAAATTGGTTATATACCAGAATGTCAGACACATTCCTAGCACTTTTATATGCAATACTCACAAAATCAGGTAGTACAGAGTTCAAAATGTTATCCCTTTGGAGCATAGGCCACAAGCTATGTGTTTTATTAACTATTTCCTCAGTTATAACATTATAAGTTATCACTAGGAAAACTTAGTGTTCTCCATTGTTCACAGCTGTATTGATAGACTGATTTCCACCAATACAAACATTATGTTTTCCTCTAGTACGGACATAATGAGACTCTCTGAGAGTTAACAGAATACCTCATGTCTATAATTTTTTGTTTAGCTTCCTTGGCCAGCTGGACATCATAACCTTTTCTAATAAACATTTTTTTCTGCTTCAGCTATCTCAAAATCAAAGATCATATCAAGGCTTCATTGCCTATGAATTTGTAAGAATTCATTATAGGGCAGTACCTTGACCAAATGTTTGTGGTGACAACTATTCCCATATAAAAATACACTTCTATGTTCAAATTTCCTATGAATCCATCTAGGCTTATATCCAAAAAATTCACTTGTGGGCCAAGCTGCATACCATCAAAGCTTAAGCCCATAGTATTAGCTTGTAAGTCATTAACAAACCCAAGGGCCTCTGCCTGGCTTCCTTGACATAAAAAAATAAGATCAATACATCTAAAATATAAAATAACCTTAGATCTGAAAAAATCATCTCTGTAAATAAAATCATCTTCAAGTTTAGCTATGACTAAATTGATATAAATGGGGGGTGAAAGCCGTCCCCATGGCAGTGCCCTGCAACTGTTGGAAAATGTCTCCAGTGAACATAAAATAATTGTTTTTTAAACAAAACATAACTAAATTTATCAAAAAATGAGACATAGGAGAGTCCCCCAAAAAATGGAACAAGTTCCTGTGTCCCTATTTCATGCTTAATATTAGTATATAGACTTTTGACATCCAAACAGAGCCAAAACATGTCCATATTCCAAACTTTACCCTTTATTTTGTTCAAAAAGCCCTGGCTGTCCCTGATATAGGAGGCTGTACTCATAACATATTTCTTAAGATGTTCATGTAATAACACACTTGTATTCTTCAAAAAATACCTCTGTGCAGATACTATAGGTCGACCACTAAGGTTAGATAAACCTTTGTGTGTTTTAGGTAAGCAGTAAAAAACTGCCATAGAGCAATTTTCCACTGCAAACTTCTCTTGCACATCCTTAGAGGTGAAATACCCCAGCCTTAGGCCTTTGTCTAACAAAAGTTGGTACTGCTTAATAGCTTCAAAGTAATCAGAAACATCATTTTGTATAAATTTCCGCATTATTCAAATGTTTATAACACATCTCTAAGTATTGTGTGAAGTGCATGATTACTATCTGGTTGTCCTTGTCAGATGGTTTAACCACCCATCTTCTGTCATTACCAAATTCCAATAGGGCTAGCCATTGCTGCTTAGTTAAATTAAAAATATGGTAGACATTCTCTATACAGGACCAGTACATTTTTTCAACCTCAGAATTAAGAGTAGCAAAAAATCCTTGCAAGGTATTATTTAGAAAAGGTGGAATAAAAGAGCTTTTAACAGAGATAGCATCAGTATTCAGTTGGCAATAGGCATTGAAATCATCCTCAAACAAATCTTACTGAGATGACAGGCATGAATAAAAAGAATCCTCATCACTACTTTCATAACAGTCATTAAACACAACCGCTCCCTCTTGTTTAAAGTTTTACATTAAATGCAGTTTTATACTAAAAGAAAAGATTTCACTTTTAATACATGTAATCTTGGTAAGGTAGTTGGTATAAATTTCAGACCAAGACATAATACAGACATAACCACATCAGAAATTTCATGTTTGGACACATTTAACACATGTAAATTTTCACAAACTACATTAGTACCAATGCTTTTCTGGTTGCATTGTCTCTTCTTGTTATAGTTCTTTTGCTGGCCCCATTTACTGCGGCCCCGTTTTCTGCTGTTAAAGTCTGTTCTAATAGAGCTGGAACTCCAAAAACAGTTCTGCATGTCTTTCAGATTGTGTGCTTTAGGCAAAGCTGGAAACTGTTCCACACTCCCCTGAGCTGCAGCACTCAAATCTCCCTCTTCAGAAGCAGCAGAAGAAACTGAGGAAGAAGCAGAAACATTTTTGCCCCAGCTGACATCATTACTGCTATCATTACTTCTGCTTCTAGATGAAAAAGATCGGTTATTTCATTTCCAAAAAATTGCTTTATCAAGACTGTAATCCTTAATGTCTCTGTTAATTTTATGGCTTTTACGCTCTACTATTAATTCTTCCAAGTCCACAAGTCTGCCATTAATTTCTTCCAGCATACTAGTCAGTTTAACAGATGTTAAAAGTTTATCAAGTTCAGCACTTCACCATCCTGATTTCTTCTTTAAGCCTTTGCTTCTTTAACTCATCCCTTTCAGTTAGGATGCATATCCATTCAGTGGAGCACTGGTGAGCTGCCTGTACCCATGTTTTTCGAAAGGCCATATCCTCAGCATTCCCCTCCTCGTAGGGGGTTGTAGGTGCTTTGTATGCTCACAGACCTCTCAGGGTAATATTCAGCTGTACATACCACTGCAGACAAAGAATATTAATAGGTGTACTAGCCTCCTTCTGCAACAGATTCTCCAGCTTCTTCTTCAGATATACAGCCTCTGCTGATAAAGCGGTCACAGTAGAGGAGCCCAAAGTTTGAAAAGGGTTCACAAAATGACGTTCTCATTCCATCATAAAGCACTCCCAAACAGTAGCCATGTCCGGACCCTGAACAGCCACTTCAAGAGTAGCCGAATTACCAGTTCCAGGCATATTAAAAGTATCAACTGCTTCTAGATTTCTAGAGCCTCTCTCATTTAGTTGTAAAACAAACTGCTGAATAGTCCTTTGACTGCCATCAATAGCATCATCCCTAAAGGGATGCGACACATTATTTGCAGGATCAGTGTCTATACAAATAGCAAATACAACTTAAAAAACAAAAAAAATAAAATGATAAAATACCACCAACACCACCGATCCAAAAAGTAAGCAAATTTAATGAAACACTTAGCACCTCGGCTTACACAGCCTTCCAAGAGTAAAAACACTACAAAATACTGTTTGCTTATATACAGCATATTGCACAAAACAATTAATCAATTAAGCATACAATTCAAATCACATATTTCCAATTACATTCTTTGTTGAGTTCCTGAGGCTCCAAAGTACTATACTTTAAAATCAGCAGTTTCTTTTTTTAAGAGTTTGTTTCTTAAAGACACACATTCGCCTATGCCAACTTGCACTTTTTCCAAGACACAACTCCTAAAAGAATCAGAGTTAAAGTTGTGTGCTGTCAAAAATGACTCCCAAGGGGACTCTCTAATTTGTTTTATTTTTTATGATCCCTAATATGCTCCTACAACCAGACTCTAAAACTCCTGTAGGTTTCCCCTTTGTAAAACTTCTTACATCCACATCTCAACACATACACTAACCCCTCCGTATTACAACTGTATTCATGCCTAGCTGTAAACTTGATGCCATTAATATAGGGAAAATATCTTACTATTCCTACTTACTATTATTATTTCCTAGCACTGACTTTTTGATATTTTGAATGTGACGTTGCAATTTTATAACTGTCTGTTTTTATTATGGCATGCGTTTTGCACTTGAGCAAGGCTTATGTTACTAAGTTACAATACACTGTAGTGTAAAGAAGACAAAACTTACAAATGGTGACAATCTGAACAGCTGAGCATCAAGCTATGCTGTAAGTGGGCAATACTAAGGTGTCCACGCACCAATCAGAGGAGAGCAGAGACAGCAGTAAGTTCACCCTACCAGGTGCCATGCAGCACCACTTGTAGCCAGTAAATGCTGCTATTGCTGATGCTGCTTCACTAACACTTACTTGATTTATATCTGATAGTTTTTGCAATGCTTTCTGCTCTCATGATGACACAGAACTTAATGCATGCTAATTGTGCCTTATAACTATAAAATTGTGACTTGCTTTCAGATGTGTTCATTTTCATCTCATTATGTACTCATCAAACTATACCCCTGTTCTGAGCGTGTGTCATTTTCAGTCTTATTTATTACCTACTGTTGTCTGTAGTATTATTTTTCTTGATGAATTCTTAATATAACCTCGTTTAATAACTTATTATCGGTCACACTTCTTGTCTCTCTGTTTTCCTCTATCAACAGGAACTGTTGCATATTTTGGCAAAGTGGTTTAATTTTTTATATACTTTACATATTTTCCCCTTGAATAGGTACTGTCATCTATGTGGGTAATATCCTCCGCAGTATCACTAGATTGACCTATTATTTTCTCTCATTAGCTGCATTAAGATGTATGGCTTGTATTACTATTCCTTTTGTCTATGCAATTTTCATATCCTTTGTCACTTATTCTGTGGTTTGATATATGAATTCATTTCATTGTATATCTTTCCAGGGGTGGATGACTTCCCAAAGCATACTATTATGCATTAGTTTTAGTCCATGGCTCTGACACTGGTTGTATGTCTGTGTCAGTCCTCCCTGAAGAACATTTGTGTTGGTGTGGGATTCAATGACAGCTCCTAATTTACAATCACCTGCAAATTTAGTCAGACAGATAGCACTGACATTGACCTTGATTTCAGAGAAGTAAATGCCAAAAAGGAGCAGTTCAAGGACTGATTCCTGAGGGACTCCATTTGTAACTGGACTCTTTGTAGAGGTGGACTCTCCAATGTTAACTTCATGAGTCCTGTCTGTGAGCCATTTGGCTATCCACCGGGTGACATATGGGTTTATACCTAACCTCTTGAGTTTGTCAACAATGCCCGAGTGGGGTGATGTGTCAAATGCTTTGGCCAGGCCAAGGTATGCAGTGTGAACCATTTTGACTTCATCCCTTGCTTTGGTGACCTACTCAGAGAAGTCCACCCATTTGAGTAGGCATTGCCTACCCTTGATGAAACCAAATTGGGTTGGGTTCAGTGCTTGGTGGTTTACTATATCATTATTGATCATTTCCATGATAATTCTTTCCATGGCTTTGTATAGTCAAACTTATGGGTCTTTAATTTCCAGGGTCTGTAGATGGCCCACCTTTCAAGAGGCACAAAGCCTGTCTGGAGGCTACAGTCAAATGGCAACTCCAGAGGACCTGACAGATCATGCTTCATGCTATTTAGAAGGCATCTTGGGATATTGCCTGAGTTCATTGATGCAGTGTTCTTGGCCTTAGAGAGAGCATTTATGACCTGTTCCCTACTTATAGCAGGGGGAGTTATATTTGATGGTACTTCCTGACAGACAGTTGAGGGGGAGAGAAGGGTAAAGTTGGATCTGAATTTGTCAGCCAGTAGGTTTGCTATATCTTCTGGCTCAATATAGGTGGCACCATTTATAATGGGCTCTGCAAATAAATGTGTATAGCCAATCAGGTTGCGGACACAGCTAAAGAATGCCTTGTGGTGGTTGTTGTACTGGGAAGGCAAATTTACCCCAAATATGGCTTTGGTAGACTTTATTTGTCCTCTGAGTTGTTTGTTTAGTTTGATGAGAGTGCTTTTATCATGCTGAGTGCTGCACCTCCTAATTTTTGCCATGATATTAATTCCACCAGGGTGGTTTGTTTTTTTTAAGTTATTTCTGTACTTCTTCCTGATGGGTACAGCTGCCTCTATGCATCTATTAACATGCTTGTATAGGGATTCTGTGAACAGTTCGTAGGCAGCAGTGTACACACATTTATGGGGGCTTCAAATTTTGCCACGTTGTCACTTAATAGCAGGAAGTTAGCCTTAGAGTAGTTCCTGAATATTCCAGGGTTAGCTGAGGATCCAGATTTTATTTTTACTTCAAGGAGACCATTTGTGGTCTGACCTTGCCAGAGAAGACATTACACTAGTGGGTGTGCAGCACTCTCCCATATTAGTGAAGACTAAATCCAGTATGGTTGCACCCCTAATTGGTGTATTGACAATCTGGTACAGGGAATTTGTGTTTGCAAAATCCAAGAATCTCATTGCCTGCACATTTGGTGTCATATAGGATTCCAAGTTAAAAGTAGGGCAAAGTCACCTATGAATATGATACTGGGTTGGATGCTGACTGTTTCTAATAAGTTTAAATACATAGTATAGATTTCCTGTGTCATAGAGGGGGGCCTATAGCTTGCAAGGAAGTGGTATTGGATTTTGACTATGGTAATTTGAACATGGAGTAGCTCATGTGCATTGTCCTGTTTGATCAGCCTTGTGGTATATTTATTCTTGATGCAAATTGCGACTCCTCCATCTTTAGTCCCCCGTCTGTATAGTAGTTGGTCTAAATGTGTGGAAGCCATTATAAACTTGCACTGTTGATGTGCTCTCCATGGCTTTAAACCATGTCTCAGTGACTGCACAGATATCAGCATTCTCTAGGGTGAAGAGAACTTCTATGGAGTGGAGTTTTTTGTTTAGACTCCCAGCATTGAGCAGTAATACCTTTAGATTTTCTTGGTTTTGATTTGCTATGTCAGAAGTACTTTCAGCTTGGCATTTCCTAAAAAAGGCAATATTTAGTTAATATTCAAAAGCCTAGACATGATAGGTACAGACCATAAAGCAGCATGGTCTGTTGATCATCTCCTTCATGCTGACAAATATTGCACCCCCCCCCTTAGAATGACACCAGAAACTAAGCCAATTATTAAAGTCATTCATCTTTTGTTAGTATTGTGGCATAACTTTTGAGAAGGTAAAATGCTGCTCACTGCTAGGCTCATACCAGTCTGAGACACATGTTATGACAGCTCCATGGTGTTTTTCTTCATATAGTCTGGGGGGTACCTTCCCAGGTCATTTACAACCACATGAACTATGACTGAGTCATACTGATACTTATTCCTACAACCAACCTGACATCTTAGCCATCTCTGAAACCTGGCTAAAACCCCACATCGCCGACTCTGAAATCTTACCTCCTGGTTTCCAAATCCTCAGAAGTGACCGATTAAATAAAAAAGGTGGAGGCTCTGCAATAATCTTCTCTAACCTCCTCTCCCTGATCCCTTTACAAATCCCAACTCCACAATTCAAAAATGCTGAACTTACAGCCAGTCTACTACGACTAAATAAACATAAAACCATCTGCATTATCTCCCTTTACATATCCCCAGGTGACAACATCACTACCCTTGAAAATATTCTTTACTGGGCCTCAACAGAAATCAAATTCGAAACCTACATTCTAGGTGATGTTAACATTGATTGGAATAAAATCAACTCTCCTTCCCCCTCCCAATTCATTAACCTCTACAACTTCACCCAAGTAATCCACTCAACCACCCGGCCTAACAAAAACAATCCCCCAGGATCCATCATTGACTGGATCCTAGTCTCTCATCCAAACAAAATAATTCTTTCTGGCACTATCCCTGACACCTTCAGTGACCATCACCCCACTTTCATACACCGCTCAGCTAACTCCACCCAATATCTACACCATTACATCCACACTCGTAATCTCAGCAACTTCAACCCCACAATCTTCTCAAACATTTTTAAACATACTAACTGGCAGATCCTAAATACTCTTCCTCTAGACAACGCTGTAGAACAATTTAACTCTATCTTCCTAAATACTCTTAACTCTCTAGCCCCACCAAGAAACAAACGAGTCAAAGCTAATTCTGCTCCTTGGCTATCCAAAGAAACAAAACAAATCATGCATCAAAGGGACAAATCCTGGAAGCTATACCAGAAAAATAAAATGCCTTCATCCCTGCTCCAATACACCCAACTCCGCAACCAAGCAAAAAAACTAATCATCTTGGACAAAAAAAACTACTACAATAAACTTCAGTCCAACCATAACAAGAACCCAAAACAGTTCTGGAAATCAGTTAATTCCCTTCTCCATCCAGGATCCAGGAATAATCCCTGCCCAGACCCTAGTATAACTGACACAGATCTAAGCTCTCTCTTCAACAAATTCTTTACTGAATCTATAGATAATCTAACTAAATCCTTCCCTAACAATAATACATCCAACTCTCTTTCCTTTACACCTAACGACCCCTTTAAATGCCCTCTCAACTTCCAGCTGAAACCTGTTTCAACCACATTTATAAAAAGGCTCTTATCCAAACTAAAGCCATGCTATAATGCCCCTGACAACATCCCCTCCTCCTTCCTTAAATGTGCTGCTGAAGGTATTGCATCAGCATCTTTATTAACAGATCTCTAAGAATCATACGTTCCCATTCTTTGGCGATCAGCCTACATTCTACCACTTCATAAAGGAGGCAAAAATACTAATATCTCCAACTTCCACCCAATTGCCCTACTCTCACCTTTATCAAAAATCCTAGAAAAATGTGTCCACCACCAACTCATGCCTTTCTTAACCCAGAACCACCTCCTAACACCCACCCAACACGGCTTCTGCCCTGGACACAGCGCCATTACTGCCTTATTATCCTTCTTAGAAACAGTCAATCAAGCCAGGGATTCTGGATTACTAGTTTCTACTGTACTGCTAGATCTTTCTAAAGCCTTTGACACCATCTCTCACAAACACCTTCTCTTTCATCTATCAAACCTTCATCTCTCCCCTGATACTCTATCTTGGTTCTCCAGCTACTTATCAGACAGATCTCAAGCTGTAAGATGGAAAAAATCTACCTCCTCCTTCTTACCTACACCCACTGGCGTTCCCCAGGGGTCCATCCTTGGACCCATGCTGTTCAACATCTTCATAAATAACCTACACTCTGCCATCCCAGACACAACAGTTATCCAATACGCTGATGACTCTACCTTAGTCTGTGCCGCCTCTAACCTTCCTGAACTACTGACAAAAACCCAAATAGCTTTTTCCACTACTGAGAACTGGATGCACCAAAATCATCTCTCTCTCAACTCTAATAAATCTAAAATTCTTCTTTTCCCTCCCTCCAGGGCTCTCACCTTCAACAAAAATGCTTTCAAAATCATAAGCTAAACCAACTCTATCATAGAGGTGGTCCCATCTGCAAAACTCCTTGGCATCACCATAAACGAGCACCTTAAATTTGATAACCACATACAACAAAACATAAAGAAAACCCACCAAAAGCTAGGTATGCTCTATAGGAACAATAGCTTTCTCTCCAACTCCTCTAGGCATACCTTAGCAATTACCTATCTTTTACCATCTCTACTATATGGAGCCCCACTCCTTACCAACCTGTCTTCTTCCATCTCTTCTAAACTCGAAATCTGCTATAATAAAATCTCTAAATTTGCAACCAAATCTAAAATCTCTACTCACCATTGCCTTTCCCTACAAACTCTGAACTGGCTAGAACTCCCTAACTACCTAGACTATCTCCAACTAACCACTGCTCACAAATTAATATTCTACCCTGATAAATGCCCAGCCCTAACAAACATCCTTCCTCCGTACATCCCAAACAGATCTCTAAGATCTGAGCACCAAAATTTAATTGCCATCCACAAACCCAATCGCCCTGCTGGCCAACTCCTTCTCTCCTACTCTCTTGGCAGGAAATGGAATTCTCTCCCTCCTTCACTTAGAACAACATCTAACTCTGAATCCTTCAAAACCCAACTTTTCTCTTACCTGTCCTCCAAACATAAGTGTTCCTGCTTTCATCCCACTTAAATTTAATTAACTACCCTTATGAACCCTCTATATCCTTTCACTTCACACTACCCAAAACTATTATCTTTCCATTGCTACTAAATCAAACTAAAGCTACTTCTCAGTTCAAGTATTTCTCTCTCTCTACTCCTTGTATGTAAATATTGCAAATATCAGGTAACCTCAGATCTCTTCATTACAGACAGTTGAAACTTGCTGCTCTGAAGGGAAACTACTGAAAATCTATTTTATCTTCCTTCCTTAATGATGTTTTTGAGGTATACTGTGTGCTTTTTGCTTTTTTTTACTAACTGTGTGAATGTAATTACACATGTATTTTTTTTTTTTTACCTTCAACACTATGTAACCTAGATTGTATTCGCATTGCTTTTGGAGCTTTTCTCCCCGGGCCTCCACTGAAAATGGGCACGTTCTGGCCCAGTGGACTTCCCCGGTAATCAAACTGGAAATAAATAAATAAAAATAAAATAAATATTCAATTACCTGAGGGCGCACGCAATGTGGTGGATCCTACACCCCGATAAGCAACTGCTCATGACTTTCTTCTTACTCAGATTGGTGAAAGAGATATCAATGTGTCTCACAGTCGAGTCTCCTATGACCAGAATGTTGTATTGTGTGCCTTATGGGCTTAGAAATAGAGGCTAATGAGATGTAACTGTATGTGTGGATGTGGGTATTGTTTTGAAAGACTGCATTTGGAGCTCTTGAGGGTAGCTCTTGAGGGTGTTTGTTATGTTTACTTTGTCATGGAGGTCTTTAGGGTTTAAGAAGGTTACATTTAAGTGCCACAGCATATGTGGGACTATATGTCTGCTTTGAGTTGTGTGTGATGGGTCCAGCCTGTGTACTACTGACAACCTGATTGACATTAGGAGTACTTTTATGTGAGAGCTTTCCCTCAAGTGACATTGTGTAAATATATCTCTCATATATGATATCAGTTTGTTTGAGAATGAACTGGCTGTCAGTAAACATGAGGCAATTTCTACATTGTCTCAGGAGGTGTACATACACTAATCTGGTAATGGAGATAGTGAGAAAGTTCATATCCATGGGTACAGACCCTTTTTATTGATTAGACAATTGGAGTGAGAATACAAAACAATGTCAGGAGTATCTGGTTTGCAACTCTGGGGACAGTGTTTGTCACTGCAAACTTGTTGCCCTGCGTGCAACTATGTATTAGTGAAATTTCAATTCATGATTTTACAGGAAAAATGACACTCAAGGTGTCTGTGTCTGTACAAAGCACTGCAAAACACTTAAGAGAAAACTAATACATAGATCCTGAAAATTAAAGGATGAATTATTTAGACAGATACCATGATGCTAGAAACAAATCAAACGGTACTTACTGAAAACAAAGAATTAACTTGTCAAGAATGATGAAAAGAGGAGAGTCATGTGAATGGCTACTGCCTGGCTACTACTAGTGCTGGTCTCACCACAGATTCACTCTACTGGGATACAATGCTCCTTTGCTTCTTCTCTCACCAGAAGCAAAACATTAGCAGCAATCCCAAGACAAGAAGCAGGCCACAGCCTGTTTGGTGATTCACAGTCTTGTCCCAGATTATACAAGGGTCTGTAGGCTTGTTGCAGCCTTTTCCTGGCAGATGCCTTGTATAGTAATCAGCAGACCAATCAAAACATCAATCACAGACATTCACTGCTCAGCCAGAAACAGTCAGGAATCAATGCACTTGGCTCCTCTCACAAGGAGCAAAATATAAGCACAAATTCCAAGCTGTCATGTATGAAACAGTAATTACGCTTTCTTGTGACTAGCAGTCTACAGGAAATAATGTCACTGTGCTCCTTCTCTCACCAGGAGAAAACAGAAGCACTAATCCCAAAATTACTACTGAGAGACAGAATGTGGGCTATCCAATAATTGGTGGTTAGATGTTGCAGATTTTAAAGATAATATGTAAAAAAATGGGGTAATATCCATAAGCACTGCAGTATGCACTAAGCAGTTAGATATGAAAGAGGGAGTAACTTAAGCTTTAGCTGTCTAAGTGGAGAGCTGCTAATTTTAAAAGAGAAAGATAGATTGAAATGAGGGGTGGGCACTTTGTATTCTGGCTCTATGGAATACTGTAGGATGGCCAATAAATGTAAATAGTTGAAGGGGAATGATTTTACAAAATGATAATTTTGTGCTTACACACAATAACCAATGAAAGTAGAGAGGCTACGAGATATATGGTCAACTTAACGTAAGGGGCAGGAGACTAGAGAGATAGTTGAGTTTAAGAATACAGTAGTACCAAGGTGGGATGGTGATAAAAATTTTTGTGTGACTTACAAGAGACACAGTTGTAGTCTCTTTCCTTGTTTTAACATGCAGTTAAAAGTAGAATATAAGTAAAACACAGTGTAAAGAAAACAAATCACAACATACAAAATAGAAGATGACAATAAAGTAATACAAAATACGAGAAAGCAAAAGCAAGCTAACCTTTCCCTCATAGCAAGTTGTAGCAGAGTTTGGGTAAATTTTTCCAGTAATGTATCATCTTAATGTGTCATCATAGTGTGTCTTACACTTAACTTAATGTGTCATCATGGTGTGTCTATACTTCAGTTAGTGTGTCATCATAGTGGGTCTTATATTTCACTTAATGTGTCATCATAGTGTGACATGGCCTTGTTATCTAATGAACTTGTTTCCCCATCATAAGTAATGCTAGTATTTCGAATCTTTCACCAGTAGAAATGTTTAGAGCAGTGACATGGTTCTCTAATATAAGTACTAATTGTTTCCACAGCAGCTTTATGGTATGTGTGTTATAATAACGAATAACCTGTAAGCCTTTTATCTAAACATACTTTTGCCAGTATGGTTATTTGACTAGCAGAAAATGTCTTTATCTCTGTTTTTGGGCTCTTTAATATGCTGGATAACTACTTGTTTACAGTTCTTGCATTGGCTTTTATTGGTGCCAATCTCTTCCACTAGGCGAAATACTTCACATTTGATTATATTAAACTCCACTGGTGTGATTACAGGTTTCTGTCACAGACATGCCTTCAGTTTAAAAAAGAAAGCTTTATGAACATATACACATTTTAAATACGTGAAAACCATTTTCCTTATCACCTGATTATATGCTTCTATGTCTGGAAATTCAATTCACATTTACAACCTTGACCTTTCTGACAGCCTAGATTCCTATTCAGTACATTAGGTAAAGCAGAAATACACATGAAACTCATTATAGGAGTGAAGATTTTATTCTAGTAATGTATTTGATGCCTTAGTTGGTAGAGAATATTATTTATTTTACGAAGGCTGACACCAAAATGTGGGGCTAATAATATTGAATGCAAATGTTTTTAAACAGGGTTTTATATTCTGGGCTCAAACAACTGTGGGAATAAACAAATACTTAATAATACACTGCATACCCTTGTATTCTTCCCCCCACTATCTCATCAGCAATTTGTTGCCTCTCTCCTTCTTCTATCTTTAACTATTGCCTACCTACGAGTTAAGATTTCACACTCCTTACTTCAATTTTATGTTTTCCTAGCATCTGTACTGCAGCCTTCCTCACCTATGTCTTATAAGTCATATTTAATGTCTGCTTGTCTCATATATTGCAGATGAACCGTTTGTATACTAAATGTTTTATTCTTTGAATTTAATATCATGTATAATGACACCATAGAAGAATTGCTGTTTTATTATTGTGTGTGTTTATCTATCTGTCTTAAGAACTATCTAAATAATGTACATTTGCAAATAACTTGCTCCGTCATGAGCATCTTAAACATCTCTAGGAGCATTTCTCCTTGGGCCCCTGATGAAAACAGGCTTTACCTTGTCAGACTTTCCTGTCAACAAAGGCAGACCGACAGATGGATAATTAAATACATACATAAATAAATATGCCAATTTTGCTAATGCATAATTCAAAGTCTTACAGGCACTTTATCTCCTGAGAATCACTGGATGAACAAATGGCTCACAACCTTTTGTAGAGACATTTCAGACTATGGCAAGTTAATCTATTGTGGAAGATCAGACTTCCAATATCGGTAGCAATAAACAACTCCGTAAGCAACTGCATCTGAATGCTCAGTCTTTGGAAAAGCTGCAACATACTGTCAGTCATATCTGCACACTACTGAATTTATAAAACTCACTTTAAGCAGGAAAATGAAGTTAGTATTCAAACCTTTTTAAACATTTTTTTAAAGCAGCTACATTATCCAACATCCAAGACTCTGACTGAGGAAGTTACAGGGTTTTTTTTTTTCAATTCTGCCAAGGCTGGATATCACAAGAGAAAACGCTAACAATGTTTCACTGCAGTGAGTCTTTTCTCTGATTGTGTAACATGACGAGTACTCATCTGTTATATTTCATTCCAAGCTTAAGCTTTCAAAGTCTTTAATAAAAACAATAACTGTAAATTTATTTTGCTTACATCCGTGTTAGATAATACTCCCATTTCGCTTCATATTCTTAAACATGTGCTACTTTTTAATAATTTAGCACCTTGTCCTTTTGCTTACAAATAGCAATCAGTTTTCCAGTTTGTTTTCAATTACTAATCAGTTTTACCTCTATGTGTAAATTGACATAGTAGATGTCAAGGGAGAGAAACATTATTGATAAAAGATTTGTTAACAACAAAATCCACACCGCAAAATATTTGCCCAAACATAGAAATGAATATACTCCTAGAAACTTATAGAGAGTACTAGCAATGCAGCAAACAGTTTTGCTTCTTGATTCTTTTAAAATCTGAATGCATTGGCTAAGTATTTTGCAGAAATGGCTCCTTGATGTTTTAATCAGACATACTGAAAGCCTGAGTATCATTAAAATGTCAGTATTTAAATAGGAATTGTTGATTATCTGAGTCACTATATTTCTTCCTTAAAGAACACTGCTTGTATGACAAAATATCTATTCAGGAAAATTTTTATCATAGTTATAAATAAAATGTGTGCTTCAAGAAAGGTTTGTAGCCATACTTATACAACTGAGGAATGATAGTATACACAGGAAAAATGCCCAAATTAATGTAATTAGTAATATCAGAATATATCAATCTTTTGCAGCACTGACATTTCTTCTGCTATCTGATGCTCATAATAATTAAATTGTAAAATAATAAATTCTTCGCAATCTGAATAGGTATTGGGGATATTTTGTAAATTCATTGCTCACTAAATTTTTAGAACCCACACTCCACCTGATCATAAATAATGAACTAATCATCTCTTTAATTGGTTTAGGAGTATCTGACGATGATGTCACTTCTCACCCACCCTGTTTAGTTTTTTCCTGAGGCTCATTCTCATTACATGCAGAAAGGAAAAGGTAATTTGGCCAAATTCATATTTGTTGACACAGCCACTGTTCATTTATATCCTGATGATTGTGCCTTTATTATGAGATAACTCATTTTTTACATGGCATCTCCGTAGGATGTTGCCTAATATATTCCTTATCTGCATCTGACTGGCCCATTTATTCTACAGGGAGAGATCCAGGCATCCCCAGCTAGGAGAGATCCTATGGTTGATTCATTTCTGAATGTAGAGTAAAGACAGGACATTCCTCAACTTCAAGACTCAGGTTGTAGGGATCAGGTCAACTTGTTGGTCCAGAAGCATGACCTACCTGTCCTCTCTGCAGCTCTCCATTTGCAGTGGGTCTCTAAGTTCCAGTGCATGCTGCTTGTTGCAGGATTTCTGCCTCTGCATGCTGAGTTTTGTGACTTATATATTAACACTTTGACAGTAGTTGCTTGGTAGCATCAAACTACAGAGGTGTAGTATCTAGAATCTCTGTCCGATAATCAAATGGCGATAATGTCGAACAGCTAAAGAAAGATCAAGCCAACAATATTGATGGCTGTAACAATGAAATGTCAAAAAAAATTGTTTTTGTTAGAGGGAATAAGCTCCCCTAATCCTACTAATTATATATGTCAACTCTGAGATCACACCAGAGTGAGGAAAAGGCTAGTTTCCCCATCTCCACTGTTCCGTGATTTCAGCTAAGACAGTACCCATTAACTTCTTTTGGTGGATGTTATAGCCACTGATATTACTGTCTTAATCTTTAGCCACTTGACATTTTGGCCACTCAACAGTTGGGTTGGTGTCTGTAGCACATATTGCCATTTCTAGGTGTAATCCAAGCAGTGAAAAACTGCCACCTCCTAAATGGGTGTGCCAGAAATCACTTCTCATTCACATCTTACCCTGCTTGTCTCTTCCATTACAAATTCTGGGCCACAGTTAGTGATTTATCCTTCTGGCAAAACCATTTACTTAAAATAACAAAAATCCCATAAGTAACTAAAATAAAATCTGGCCTCTAGATCAACACTGATGATTCAGCTCGGCTTCATCTGAACTTATCAATTATTTCTCCTGCTCTACCACTTCCCATACTAATATCATCAAGGAACTATCACAATTTCTAAATCCTACTTGCATTTGAAAATATAGAATGACTAAATTATGTTCAGTATTATTCATAAATCTCAAATTTGGCTAATGTCAAGGAAAAGTTTAGTTATTTGGGAAAGTATAAATCATCTTAATATTTGAGCAATTTGCCATACCACTTCTATAAAGATGATGATCTTTGGTGTTCTATTTCTGTCCATCTCTTTATGGAAAACCCAGGATCCTCTAAAACACAATGAGTGAACAAGTTGCAACAAAAACTTCATCACTCTATAAGCTTATTTGCAGGTGAGTGAAACCCTAGCTCAAAAAAAAAAAAAAAAAATATATATATATATATATATATATATATATAGATATATATATTTATATATGGTCTTATTACCTAAAGTACATTTCATCGAAATGTACATGACTGAGCTCACTTTTGCGAAAGTGTATTTTGTCGAAAATGCACTTTTGCTAAAAGGTAACTAAGTAAACAGTTGTTTGCATGTAGATTTACTTGTACATCAACATGTACTGTTGATTGCACAACTAAGCAAACTGTTGCTTAGATCACGGTACAGCGGGGATAAGGGAATATTTCCTTTTCCTCACTGTAGTGCAATCTTGGAGTGAAAATATTAAAGTAGAGGGGTGTGGTGGGCAAAGCCCCCACAGGGGGTGCAGTGGGCTTGGCCCCTTCATAAATGTGAGTACTGTTTTATTTTTGTAGTTTTTTGGAGTGTTTTTTTTTTCAAAATTGCATTTTCAATAAAATACACTTTCGTGAAAGTGAGTTCGATCTTGTACATACTTTTGATGGATCAACATAGAAATATATATATATATATATATATATATATATATATATATATATATATATATATCCTAAAAAACTTTAGAAAAATTATTTTCTCATATATACAACATTATTTAACATTGGCAAGCATTCCAGTGCTGACTAGAAAAATGGTAGCAGCAATGCTTCCTCAGGTACTGGTAGACTGCAATAATTTGCATCTTGGCATACTGCAGGTAGCCCTGCCCTTTGGCAGCTAAAAATGGTCATATTCTTAAATTCACATCTGGTTGTTGCATTGAAAAGTTTTGACTTACACTCATGTATATTACTAAAAGAAGTGTAACTGGGATTATTTAGTCCAGTTACGTCTACTCCAGAAAACATACCTTTCAATGCAATCTATTGTCTGAGGCTAATCTTCTGATTCTGAATCCTTCCTGACTGAACTACAGGACTTCCCCTTATAGTATAGTTTTGCTTACAAAAGAAGAGCTGGGAGACAATTGGCCACATCTGAATATAACCTGTTCAGAGTTCTTTCCATTTTGTACAGTTCTTCACTTTGATAATGATAAATTCATCCCATACGCCCTCAAATTCTTTTTACTCAGCAACTTGGTCAGCCTCTCCAAAGAGGTAATATGTGCTTAACTTTATTTTGCAATATTTACAAGTGTTAGCCATAAGATTTTATACAAAAGCAGTTTTCACTGGGACCTGGAAATGCTCAGTAGGCAGAAGCTACAGAGACATCTAAAGAACCAACTCCTAATCAGCACCAAAGTCCTGAAAAAAAAAATCATACAAAGATTGCCATATACACCTCTCTGTTTGAATGAGCTGAATCCTGCTATTACAGACACGTGCTGCAGGTAACACATCCTGACACCTTTTAGTAATGTCCAAAGGAGGGGGAAGTTTGTTTTCAGTGGGTAAAAGAGCTCACTCAGTGTATTATCCAACTTATTCATGAAAGCTATTGATTAACATTAAGATGAGGAAAGTCAGGCTAGACAAAAAAAACTAATGTCTTTAAGCTTTTCCTGGTTAGGGGTTGCCACAGCAGAACTCTGGTCCACTAATGATTGGCAGTGGATTTTTACGGTGCCAAGTTGCCAGCCCGATGCCCAAGTCAGGCTAGACAAAGTCTACATAAAATATCTTGGTTCCTACAAACTAAAAAAAAAACTAATAATCCATTGTGGGTTTGCTTAGTAAGCGCTACAGAGAATAGGAAGTACTCAAACGGGCTATCAGCTACCAAGATTGTCAAGTTTCCTCTGCCATACTGTTTTGTAAAATCACACACTGCTTCTCTATATTCTTCCCTGTTTCCACCTAAAATGCTATTTTTAGGCCACCATAATGATGACCTTTCCACCTAAAATGGTATTTTAGGCCACCATAATGATGGCCATCACCAAATTTTATTTATTTATCCATGATAAGTGCCGAATATTATGTTTTAAACAGATTCTTCCTCTGGTCATAATTTCATTGTAATGCTGGCTCATATCAAGTTGTTGTCATGTTCATGTGATTGAAAAATGTAAAGCTTTTAGTTGGGTTGCAGTTACTGTTTTAAATCTGTTATGTAAAAAAGGAATCAACTTGGTATTTGTGGCTTAGTCTTCTTAATATTAGATTTACATAGGTTCATAGGCATATACTAGGCTAACAATCACTGGGGTCATTATGAGACCGGCCTTGCAACCCACATGTATCCCAAAGGCACTTTTGCCTTAGAGGTTATTTTAAGGTGTGTGGTGTGTTAGTTAGGGTATGATTTAATGGCTGCCTCTGTCCATCAGAGACATAGGTGCCAGACCAGGGGTGAATTTCCAATCTCCCATCCACTGGTCCAGGTTATTTTTGAATAGACTTAGTTAGGGAAGGGCTGTGCTTCACAAAGCTGAGAAGCCTATACGAGAGGACATGAATTCTTGGAGATACATACCTGTCCCTCCATTATGTCTTATTTAAATTGCAAACACAGATTCAGCCCTAGGACCTAGTACTTCTGATGCTTTTTTTTGTTTTGTTTTTGCAGGTATGCAAAAGTTCCATCACAGTGGGATCCAAGGATGCCTTCTATGTCAGGCATAAATCACGTCTCAACAGTCTGTTGGAAACAGAGTATGGGGACAGGGCTTTGAGATGATCTGCACAGGGCATTGTGTTTACGCCCTGTATTCATTTTTTGAGGAATCTATGTGGACATTCCAGTCAGGTACCTACTGAATGGAGCATTATATGCTATAATGGGTTTGATGAGGCCTGAGTATAGTGGCATGACAACTTCCCTGGACCTAAATGCCATGCCCTTTTGTATAAGTTGGAAGACATTATTTTTGTCCTACCTTAGGACATATGCTGGTCAAATGCAAAATTACTATCTATATGAGTCCTTAAAAACCCAACTACAGTGTTTATTTGTAGGAGTGTTTTATTGTGGTAGTTTCCCATGGTGGCTTAATTCCAATAATGTACTATTATGCATTTCTTGGCACTGCATTTTAAGCCATGGCTTTGGTAGCAGTTAGTTGTCTCTGTTAGTCCTTCCTGGGAAATGTTAATATCTTGGGGGGTGGGTTCTGTGATAGCTCCCCTCTTGTAATCTTTTGCAAACTTTTTAAGCCAGTGGCCTTTACAATTGGCCTTGGCTTCCAAGAAAGAGATGCCAAAGAGGCATGGGCCAAGCACATCATAACCAGACTCTTTATTTATTTATTTACATTTGTTTACCATGAAATTCCAACTGGACACAGATCCTTTTTCTGTGGAAGCCTGGGGAGAAAAGCTCCACAGAGCAATAAAAGAGCAGCACAGTACATGAAGAACAATTGAATATACATGCAATAGAAAATAATATATACTGCAGCAAACATTAGCTATACATACAATATGAAACATAGTAATGAACAGATATAACAATATCTAGCTAAAGACTAGGAATAAAGGTAGGATGTGTATACAGAGAGTACTAAGCTCAAAAAGACACTGTCCTAAACTCATATACCTAAATCTTATATACAAGTATTGGGATCTACTTTAATTAACTGAAAGCTGATTCCAGCAAATGCAAATCCATCGACACATATACATCGAACTACGAAATGAGTGACCTCATAAAACTGCAAAACTCAAAATACCGATTTGTCATACTCGGCCAACCCCACTGCCCGAAACACACTACCCACCCAAACAAAATAAATAAACCACAAACATACACCAACCAAAACCCTACTTCTAACCCTACACTAAACTCCACATACACCACTATCTATGCACTCTTCTTAACCCCCCCCCCAACCCTAAGGTCCATAACTACCGCACACTTACCCTACGGAGTTATACCCAAACAAAATAAATAAACCACACACATACACTAACTAAACCTCTACCTCAAACCCTACACTAAAATACATTACACATATTATAAATAAAGTAGACCCCAGTATTGCACCAAACTCAAGCAGATATAAAGTAAGAGCCCACATGAGAAGAGAACAAACAAGAAGGGCTAATGATGGAGAGGAAGCTAGGTGTAAGTCAGTTGGATATGTATAAAAATCAAGTGTTCAGGATTGTAAACTTTGGAGCCTGCAGATGAAGGAATGCAATGATCAGATGGTGGATTGGTCCATGGGCATAAACATTTTGCCACTGGAGCATAAAGGTCTAGTAGAGCAAGAGAAATGAGTGTCAAATATGAGATTGTTATCAATCTCAACACCAAGTAATTTGGTGTGTTCTGTTGGGGAGATGATGGTATTGTCTTTGGCTAGAATATTAAAGTGGTGGATAACTGGGTTAGATTTAGTGGGTTGGAAGATAAGGAGATTAGTCTTGCTTGGGTTGAATAATAACTGCGCATTAGATAGCCAGTTTTCTAAGGATGAAAAGGCTTCCTGTGTGATTTTGTGAAGTTCATGTATAGTTGGGCCTGAACAGATGAGGGTAGAGTCCTCTGCATACTGTATAAGAGAAGCATGCTTGGTGGCTGTGAATAGATCATTGGTGAAGAGTGAGACTAGTAGGGGACCAAGGATGGAGCCTTGGGGAATACCGAGAGTTACAGGATGTTAAAGAGATAGGTCATTATGCCAGACAATTGATTGTTGGTGGACAGCTAGACAGTTGTGAAACCAATCAGCAGCTGATTGGGAAAAGGATAGGTTAGTGAGAACAGAGATTAGTAGTTTGTGTCAGACCATATCAAAAGCCTTGGATAGATTCAGACGTATAGCAGAAGAGAACAGGCCATTATTTTTTATGATGAAGAATAGCATTAGTGAAAGCGAGCAAGGCAGTAGTAGTGCTGTGGTGTGGCCTGAAGGCATGCTGGGTGCTGGAGAGGAGGTTAGTAGCTAAGAGGTAGTCTTAGACTTGAGAATGGATGCATTTCTCAAGTATCTTGGAAACTGGAGAAAGGATGGCTATGGGGCGGTAATTGGAAAGTTCAGTGGAGGAGCCACCTTTATGGAGGGAAATGATGTGGGATATTTTCCACAGTGTGGGGGCATAGCTTTCTGATAAGGACTGATTAATTAAGATAGAGACTCTGCTATTCTTAGGTATTCAGAGGGAGATTGTCAGCTGCAAGAACACAGAATGGTTTCAGTAAAGTTTATTGAATGAGTTAGCAATACTGCTGGAGGAATAATGACTATCTTTACGGAGACAGTCTCTCCCATTCTAATCTCCTCAGTCCTATCTCTGTGTCATCTGGCTATGCAGTGAGTTACACAGGGATATATGCCTAATTCCATGAGTTAGTTTACAATGCTTGAGTGGGGCATTATATCAAATGCTTTAACTAGGTCATGATAGGCAATATGCACTGTTTTGTCCTCATCCATTATCTTGGTGATCTTCTCAAGGAAGTCCATTAGGTTCTGTAGGCATGACCTGCTTTTGATGAAACCAAACTGGTTTGGATCCAGTGCCTGAAAGCTTCCTATTTAATTTTTAATCAATTCCATGATATTTTTTCTATGGCTTTGCATATTTGACCAGTCAGATCAATGCATCTATAATTCTCTGGGTCCATTTAAGGCATGCGTTTGTGCAGAAGGCTGACCTTTTTAGTCCTCCATTCATATGGCATGAAGCCTGTTCAGAGGTTATAGTTGACTAGTGATTCCAGTGCCCCTGACAGGTCATATTTTAAGCTATTTAAGTGGCACCCTGGAATATTACTGGGCCCATTGAAGCTGTATTCTTGATCTTAGACAGTGTCTTTAAGACCAGTTGCCTGTTGACAGTTGAAGGGATTTTGTTAGACAGTAGTTCTTCAGGGGCATCTGAGGGTGATGGGAGGGGGTTAATAATGGAGCTGAATTTATCAGCCAGAAGATGTTATATATATTCCAGTTCTCTAAGCATGGGTCCATTTACTAGCAGGTCAGCACGGTGTTATGTGCTCCCTCCGAGTTTTCTGGCATAACTAAAGAAGGCCTTATGGTTGTTCTTAGCCTGGATGCTACCATTACCTCAAAATTTGCTTTGGTGGTCTTAATCAGTCCTTTTATCTTTCTATTCATTTTTGTTGTTACACTTCCAAATTTTAGCTATGCCTTTTTCCTTTTGTTGCATAGCCTGATTCATTTTGGATTCCACCAGGGTGGTTTGTTTTTTGAGTTAGTTTTGGGCTTACTTCTGATAGGCACAGCCATCACTATGCTGCCATTAACATGGTTATATGGAACTTCAGTGATTAATTCTGCATAGGCTGTTGTTATATCTAGGTTTGGAGGGGCTTGAAATTTAGACAGGTTATCACTTAATAAAAGGTAGTTTGCTTGAAGTAGTTCTTAACTGTGGTAGGGTTTACAGGGTTTACAGAACTGATTTTTTTTCCAAAGGAGACTGCTTTGTGGTCTGACCATACCAGAGAGGACATGACGGGGAGGAGGGTTGCAACATCATCCCATGTTTGTCCCCCCTCAAGCAAATACCAGTGTGTTCCGGTGATGTGTGCTTAAAGTAGGGTGTAGCTTCAGGGAATTGTCATATGCTTGGTGTAATTATCTAAAGCTTGTAAGCTGTGATACATCTGATAATTGCTTCAACCCTTGCCCGTGAATAGTGAGCAAACTTGTGCATCTTTAACACCCTGCTGCAACTCAGTGCTGTAAATTGCTGAAACCCTGAAATAATAAGCTATTGTATGTTCCTCATTATTAATGTCTCAACCCTTAATATTCAAAATAAACATGTATTCACTGACTACTAAATGCACACCACTGGACCCACTCTGGAATCCTACCCTGTCCCTAGCTTTCTCCATACTCCAAGAAATTATTTTCCATGTTTCTCTGGTTAATGTAATAGATCCTCTGCACAGTATATATTAGGTATTGCTTATAATTTCCAATAGATGCTATCAGTTAAGTGTGTTAAGGTGTAAGATAACCTCATATCACATTCTTGCTTACCTGAGTGTTTTACAGGACTAGTTCACCTGGGTAATCGATTATTTGTTTTTTTTAAATCCTGCAATTCAAATTCCAGGTTCATCCCACTCTGTTTGCCTTTAGGCATCCTTCCACTCCCCTACCATGCCCCCAGTTCCCACACAACCCTAGTACCTCTGTATTTAAACTCTCTAAACTCTTCCTGCTTACTCTAAAACCTATCACAACAACCATCCCTGTTGTATCCAGGACTGTATGCAAGCTTTTGAGCCCACCAAGCCTTTCTGTGTTGAAGGAAAGCCTTCTAGCTTATCATTGGGAGTGGTAGGAACTAGGTAGCCTATCTACCACAAGAGGAGTGGTTTCTGGCCCAGAAATTGTAGTTTATTGACCGTTTGGGCAGTTTTTCCATCTCTTTCAACTTTCTAGTTTAAAAGCCCACTTTTGCACTTGTTTCCCACCTTCCCTGTAACTAGTCTAGTCCAGATACAGATTTGGTGTATCTGGGACTGTTTGGAAGCTTCTGAGCAGTGCCAAAGTTTGCTCATCAATTTTTCCCCTAGATCTACTACTTCTCTCATCTCCTGCACTTTTACTAGCTTATTAGTCAAGCACTTTACCAGATTTCTTGTAGCAATTATTGTAGCACACAAAAGTGATACCAGCACTAAGCTTTCTACAAGAAAACAGCTCCAGTACTAATTATTAATTCCCACCCCACCAGGCATGTCTAAAGGTCAGTTCCCTGTCCATTCTCCTATTAACCTGGTGAACTTGGGCATCCTGAGGCAATGTAGCACTGCCTCATGTGCTCTGACAAACCTCTCCTCCTACCTCCCAACACTCAGACTTCCGAGAAATGCACTTATATATCTAAATTGGAAGCCACGCACTTTCAAGCCAAGACCGGAATACCTGGTCAAGAGGAGAAGGGCAACACTCGCACCACACCACATGGAACACATAGCCCTCCAGAACACACACCAGCACTGACTTCACATAAAAACACAAACCACACACCCACCTTCACAGAGGCTCTCAATAAAAATCTACCCAAACAGCAGAGACCTCCAAGGCAGAAATGCACTCAATCATTACAACATAACACTAATCACAAGATACATAACTCTCCTAAACAGCGTGCCACTCAACCAAAATCCCTAAGGCAAAACAGAAGGCCCAACACACTAGTTATAGGTGACTTGATGGTGAGGCACACTGATGTCCCACTCACTAGATTGAATAAAGAGAAAGTAACAGTCAGTTGCCTGTCAGGTGCCAGGATCCACCACATAACGCACACACTCAGGTCCCTCAACAACAAGTACAAATATGGCTCTGTCATTGTACATATGGGTGTGAATGACTTGAGACGTACCTCCCTGGACTACATGAAAAGAGACATGGAGGAGCTCTCTTTTTATGTAGCCCAGGCAGGTATGACCCTAGCCCTGAGCAGCATCCTATCATTACCCATAATGATACCACAGTACAAGCAGAAAATGATTGATTTCAACAATTGGCTAAGTATCTGGTGTCATTCTAAGGGGATCCAATAGCTGGCTGCCTGGGATGACATAATTGACATGGCCTTGTACTTCAGGCAGAGATGGCCTGCATCTTTCATCCCTGGCTTCGGATACTGGCCAAGGCTCTTTCCACCCCTATAGTGCCATTAGTAGTTGGAGCCAGGTCAGTCACACCAGCATGGACAATCTGTATTGTGGTATCATTCTTGCTTTGGAGTGACTGCCTATCGCAGGTCACTTTGGCCTAGCCTACATCATGATAGTAGGATGCTCCTCATTCTCAAGTTGTCAGGTCTCACCCAGGGAGGTGGTCCACTCAACAGTCACAATTGTATGTATATATTTGTGTCTCAGTTTAGACTTTTTAGTGGAGTGGCCATGATCCCATGTTATGTGGCTCAATGTTGTATGTTTTGTGTTCAGCTGGAGTCACCTAGCTGCTTGTGTCTCTGGTTATGGGACATCAGTGTGTCTGACTATGGGTCTGTGGTCAGGCAAGGTCAGATTGACAGTGGGTTTTTTTGGGGGATTTATTGTTTATTGGTACTATTGGTTTTTGAGGTGGTGGATTTTGGATGTCTGCTTTGGGAGCCTAACAGCTACAAACAAATGCAATCTGAGGGTCATGCTGCTCAACGCTAGAAGTCTAAATCTCAAACTGCACTCACTCAAAGTACTCCTTAAAATGGAGAACATCAACATTTGTGCCATGACACAGACCTGGTTCAAGGCAGCAGAAAGCACCTCTGCACTACCAGGCTATAACTCATTTCACACCTTTTGGCCCCAGAACTTGGACTGAAGCTCCAAAGGTGGTGGTGTTTTCATATTCATAAAGGATGCATACACCTCCAGACTAGTAGCCCAACATAATTTAGCTGAGATACTTCAGGTGTAGCTAACACTGGGTAAGACAGCATTTCAGGTCATAGCCTGCTATAGATCCCCAACCATGTCCCAAGACTCACACTCCATGCTCCTAAGCACCCTGGAGAATATTAGGGCCCAAACTAACACTCTCATACTGGGCAACTTCAACTACACCTCTAATAACTGTGAAAATTAATCATGTACCAATACACTTGCCCAACGTTTCCTGGAATTCATTAATTCCAATGCCCTGCACCAGCTTGTTCTGATCCCCACTAGAGGTAGCAACATCCTTGACCTGGTTATTACTAACATGGGTGAATGTTGCTCTAAACCATTAGTCAACTCCTCCCTGGTTAGATCCGACCACAAACTAATCACCTTTAAAATCCACATCCCTCCCACCCCCAACCCTGCAAAGGTAACCACCATGAAACACTTCTCCAAAGCTAACTTTGGGCTAAAAATAGAGGTGGCTAATTTCATGGCACCCATGCAAATGGAGATCAGTTGCATGACCGCTGAATCATACACCAATACACTGTACGAACATGTACACAAATGCATGTATCTCACCATATCCAAGAGAACCAAGACACTATCCTCCAAAAAATGGAAGCCAATCTGGTGGTCCCCTACCATAAACAAACTCTACAACAGATGGAGAAAACTGATGAACAAACTCTACAACATATGGAGGAAACTGATGTGGAATAAAGTAAAGTCCCAAGACTGGAAAAACTCCCTTATTAGCCTCAACAAAAAGTTGAGATCCCTCATCAAATCCTCTAACGCTAGCTATTAAAACAGAATTGCAGCAGATAGTAAAGAAGACCACAAGGCCTTATATAGTTATGTAAAGAATCTCCATGGCAATGCTCAGATTTTCTCTGAGCTACTGCATAATGGTACCTCCTATACCGAGCCAACAGATATTGCCAATATACTGGCTGACAGATTCCATGCCAACTTTACCCCTCCCCCCAAGGGACCAGTCACAATACCAGTAGATTGCCAGGCACCCAGTATTACTGCTGCACAGGTTAAAACAGCACTGTCCAAGGCCAAGAATACAGCTTCTATGGGACCTGACAATATACTTGGCTGTATTCTACATGAACTACAGAGTGAACTGGAACCTCACCTGTGTGCCCTATTCATTCACAGCCTCACCTCAGGCTTTGTCCCTACCAAATGGTATACTGCTGCAGTCAACCCTCTCCACAAAGGAGGAGCAACTACAGACCCTGGGAACTATTGCCCCATTAGCCTGATGAGTCTGATATGCAAAGCTATGGAACGCATCATCATGGATCTAATTAACAAGGATATAGGGAATCTCCAAACTCTGGATCCCACACAGTTTGGTTTTGTGAAGGGTAAATCATGCCTGCTCAACCTGGTCAACTTCTTTGAGTCAGTTACCAGAGCTGTGGATGAAGGCAAGGAGGTTCATACAGCCTACCTTGATCTGGCCAATGCCTTTGATACCATTCCCCACTCAGGAATCACAGAAAAACTCACAAAGCTAGGCATCAACCCCTATATCACTAGGTGGGTTGCAAACTGGCTCACAGGTAGAACCCACAGTGTGAAAGTAGCTGACTCCAAATCAGACTGTTGACCAGTCACGAGTGGAGTCCCAGAGGGTTCGGTCCCGGATCCACTCCTGTTTGGTATCTACTTCTCTGAAGTCCAGGCCAGCACAAATGGACTCTGGCTGACAAAGTTCATAGAAGATTGCAAGTTGGGAGCTATTATTAACTACCCGAGTGATGTTGACATCCTACAGAAAGGCCTGAGACCAATGACTGGTGTCAGAACCATGGCCTTAAGCTCAATGCCAAAAAATGTGTTGTCATCCCCTTTGGGAAAAACCCAGTTTCCATGAATTACCACATTGATGGTAGTCCACTGAACACAGAAGGCGTTATAAGAGATCTGGGAACACAGGTTGACAGCAACCTCTCTTTTGACCACCACATTGCCACTGTGGTCTGAAAGTCCTTCTATGTGTCGCATCTCATTACTAAGGGTTTTGCATCCAGGAAGTAAGAGGTCATTGTCTCCCTCTACTCTTCCCTCATTAGGCCAATCATTGGGTACAATGCCCCACCTGGCATGTACCTTACTAAACACCTGCAACAACTGGAGAGGTCACAAAAGTACCTCACAAAGAGGATCCTAGGCCTTAAATATTTGTCCTAAATGGGCAGACTAAAAAAAAACTCTAACTATTCTCTGTCTCATATCACCTACTTAGAGGTGATCTCTGCTTGACTTACAAAGTCATGTCTGACCCAGCTCTGTTAGAAATGCTGCATGTAAAGAAATCCCAATCCTTCCACACCACACAATCCAGATGCCTCAACCTCATTACCACAATCAACAGAATATGCTGGAGGGACAGGTTCATAATCCAGACACTGCCCATGCTATGGAATAGACTTCCCATACATGTCAAGCAGAGCACCTCACTGGCCCTCTTCAAGAGAAATCTTGATGAGTGGATGGGAAATAGAAAATTCACCCCAGAGATCACTCCAGTGGCTTTACTCGACAGAGGCACTGGGAATTAATGGTAATCCTATGGGATAGGCTTGTGAAGGCCCCAGGGCCATTAACCTAGTACACACCTATGAACCTATGAACCTCCCCTCAAATCAAATTTCATCCACCTTGACAATCATATTTCCTCCACCCCTCCCCCTTATTCTAACTACTAGTAACTAACAAACTAAATACTTTTAAAACACTCTCCTCTCATTCCTCCCCAATAAAAGCCTACTCCTGCCATCTCCAAACTACATAACAACTCCATCTCACCACTACACCCATCCACATTCCTCCAAAATCCTCCAATACCTACTCACCACTAACTAACATGCATCCACATACAAAACTATTCATAACCCACACAATAATGCTCTTCTGTCCATTAATCCCCTCACATCCTCTACCTTCTCTCCTCTTTCCCCCACCACCTCCATATCTACCATCAGTAATCCTACCAGCTGTTCAAACATATCTCCCCAGCTCCTACAAGCAAAATAATTCAAAATACAATACACAAAAAAAAAACTTTTTCCCACACATTCAGAACCATCTTTACCACCAACTGCTCTACTACCAACTCCACTAACATCACTAGTTCCAAACAAACATCCAAGCAAAAACACCCAACCTACATACTCTGTCTCTCCATTTTCCCTTTATTTGGTGACATCCACCCCATCCCTGGCTCCAACCACACCTCAAGCAATAACCCCATACCTCCTCATCAAGCCAACCCCCACAAATCCCTTTGTTTGGTAACACTAAATACCCAAAGCCTCTGTAACAAAATTCCCAACTTCCATGCATGGCTCTCCCATATTCAGCCTGACATTATTGCCCTAACTGCAACCTGGCTTATACCCTGAATCAATGATTCTGAAATTCTCCCACCCAGTTATCAAATAATAAGATCTGACAGACCCAGTAAAAAAAAGAGGAGGATTTGCAATAATGTTTGCAAACTTCCTCACCATAATACCATACTCAAACCACATTCCTCAGTTCACCAGTGCAGAAATAACCATTGCCTTGTTAAAAATAAACAGCTATACAAATCTCTGCCTCATTTCACTCTACATCACACCAGGAAACAACATCACCACACTGGAAAATATCCTTGCTTGAATCTCTTCCAACATAACAAATGAAACAATCATTCTAGGAGATGTAAACATCAACCATACAAATCTGACCTCCAACCCCTCTACTAACAATATAAATCTATCCAACTTCACTGAACTCATTAACTCCCCAATCAGACCATCCAAAGACTATTCCTCTGGGTCCATCCTGGACTGGATACTCCTCACAAACCCCAACAAAATATCTGAAGCAGGCATCCACCCTGATTCCCTAAGTGACCACCTCCCTTCATTCATCTGTTTTTCACCAAGCACCCTACAACACCACCACCACTATAGGGAAACTCACAACCTAACAAACTTCAACCCACTACTCTTCTCCAACACCCTTAAAAGAATAGATTGGAACATACTAAAAACCCTCCCATTGGATAATGCCATTGACTTTTGGCTAAAGGATACCTCTTTCAACAATCCAACCCTTGCTGGAGATATCCACCCCAACCCTGGTCCTAGTTCCCCTACTTGCAACACCTACCCCCTACCTCCTTCCTCCTCCCACAACACCCTAAAAATCTTTACCATGAATGCCCAGAGTCTTAACAACAAAGCTCATCACTTTCAAGCTTGGCTATGCCTCAACCAACCAGACATCTTAGCAATCTCTGAAACTTGTCTCAAACCCCATATCTCAGATGCTGAGATCCTACCCCCAGGATTCAATATTCTCAGAAATGATCGACCAAATAAGAAAGGGGGTGGCTCTGCCTTAGTATACTCCAACCTCCTCACCTTAATACCCCTCAAAACTCCAATTCCACATTTCCAGAACACAGAATTGACTGCTGGACTACTAAACATGAATAAACACAAGAATATCTGCATAACAGCCCTTTATATCTCTCCTAGTAACAATATCTCTACCCTTGAGGATATTCTCCTATGGGCCTCTACTGAAATTAAATATGAAACATATTTTAGGAGATGTAAATATTGACTGAAACAAAATTAATAGCACCTTTCCCTCCCTATCCATCAACCTATATAACTTCTCTCAGATAATTCACTCAGTCACCCGACCTAAGAAAGTAAATCCTCCTGGTTCCACTTTAGACTGGATCTTAGTCTCTGATCCTAATAAAATAACCAACGCTGGTACAACTCCTGATTCCATCAGTGACCATTTCCCAGCTTACATTCATAGCTCAACTTCCTCTTCCCCTCACCAGCACCAATATATTTATACCCGTAACCTAAGTAATTTCAACCCGACATCATTCTCAAACATTCTCAAACAAATGAACTGGCAAATACTAAACTCCCTTCCTCTTGACAATGCTATAGAACACTTCAACTCTGTCTTCCTATACACTCTAAACTCCCTTGCCCCTCTTATACACAAGACTGTAAAAACTAATACAGTTCCTTGGCTATCCAAAGATACTAAGAAAATTATGCACTAAAGGTACAAACTTTGGAAGCTCTACCAAAAAGATAAACTTCCCAATACCCTGCTCCAATACAAACAGCAACGTAACCTAGCAAAACAGCTAATAACCAAGGACAAAAAGTCCTACTACATCATACTCCAGTCCAACAACAACAAAAACCCAAGCAATTCTGGAAATCAATAAACTCACTGCTTAATCCAGTATCCAGAAATAATCCTTGTCCTGACCCAAGCAAATTGGACCTTGATCTAGCCTCTGATTTTAACTCATTCTTCTTAGAAACTATTTCTGACCTGACCAGGACCTTCCTCAACATTAACTCTACAGCCCCTCTCTCTTCCTCATCCAACCCCACTAATAACTCTCCCCCTTGTTCAACTTCAAACCTGCCTCTACTAACTCCATAAAAAGACTTCTATCCAAACTTAAACCATGCTCTAATACTCCTGACGACATTCCCTCTGCCTTTTTAAAATGTGCTGCTGATGCCTTAGCTCTCCTAATCAGTATTATAATCAACAGCTCTATTAAGGAATCTTACGTCCCCAAACTCTGGTGCTCAGCCTATATTCTTCCCCTTCATAAAGGAGGCAAAACACCAGCATCTCTAACTTCCACCCTATCGCTCTGCTCTCTCCAATCTCTAAAATCCTTGAAAAGTGCATTCACCTTCAACTTATGCTTTACCTGGCCCAAAACAATCTTCTTACACCTACACAACATGGTTTCCGCCCAGGTCATAGTACTATAACTGCTCTACTCTCTTTCTTAGAAACAGTCAATCTAGCCCGAGACTCTGGACATCTAGTCTCTACTGTTCTGTTCGATGTGTCCAAAGCATTCAACACTTTTTCACACAAACACCTTCTTTAACACCTCTCAAAGCTCCATCTCTCCCCAAACACTATATCCTGGATCTCCAGTTGCCTATCAGGTAGAACTCAGGCAAATGGAAGTATTCTACCTCTTCCTTCATACCTACCCCAACTGGCGTACCACAGGGATCTATCCTAGGGCCCATGCTTTTCAATATATTCATAAACAACTTTCAGGCTGCCATTCCTGATTCCAAAATTGTTCGATATGCAGATGATTCTACCTTACTCTGCTCTGCCTCTAACCTCTCAGAATTGCTGTCTAAAGCACAAACTGCCTTCTCAACCACTGAAAATTGGATGCGGCAAAACCACCTCTCTCTCAATGCAAACAAATCAAAAATTCTACTTTTCCCTCCCACAAATTCATTCTCCTACAACAAAAATGCCTTCAAAGTGCTAAGTCAAACTGATTCAGTTATAGAAGTGGTTCCTTCTGCTAAACTGCTTGGTATTACTATTGACGAACATCTCAAGTTCGATATCCATATTCACCAAAATATTAAGAAAACCCACCAAAAGCTAGGTATGCTGTATAAGAACAATCACTTCCTCTCTTATACTACTAGGAATACTCTAGCCACCACTTATCTACTGCCTTCCTTATTATATGGAGCCCCCCTGCTAACTAACCTATCCTCCTCTATTTCCTCTAAACTAGAAAACTGTTATAATAAAATCTCAAAATTTGCTACCAAATCTAAACCTTCTACCCATCACTGCCTTACCCTAAGATCCCTAAAGTGGCTTGAACTCCCAAACTACTTAGACTTCCTCCAACTCACCACTGCACACAGACTTGTATATCACCCAACTAAGTGTCCAGTGCTAACTAATGTCCTCCCTCATTACACCCCCAATAGAACTCTTAGATGCGAGCATCAAAACCTAATTGCTATCCCCAAACCCAAAAGTACAGCAGGCCAACTCCTCCTCACTGTCTCTCTAGGCAAAAAAATGGAATTCCCTTCCTCCCTCTCTAAGAACCATCCCAAACTTAGAAAACTTCAAAACTCAGCTTACCAAACACCTGGCCACTAAATGGAAATGCAATTGCCACCATCCAACCTAATCTTCCTTAATCCATTCCACTGTGGGGGGTTTCCCACTCTGGTTCCTAAGCCCTCAACAACTCTCCTTCAGCTATGTTCCTGGGGGTTTTCTCCCTGAGGCTCCTAAGACCTCAATAACTCTCCTCCTGCTATGCTCCAATGGGCATTTTCTTTGCTCTCCTTTCTCTATTAGTTGCTTATTTTATGGTTCAACTTTGTAAATTTTGTATATAGCTTTCCATCACTAATTTCTTTTCTGAAATTGTGCAGGTATAGTGTATCCTCATTTTACTTAAAAGTATGTATATAAAACATCTTCTCACCTAATATCTGAGTGTGCACACTAAAGAAAATGTATAAACAATGTCCACACTCAATGCTTTTCTGCTTATTATGCATATTTTCAAGGTTCTTACTTGTAACTGTTTCCATATTATGTAAGACTGACATCCGTGTATTTCTGTACCTTATCTGTATTATGTATCTTGGAGCTTTTCTCCCCGGGCCTCCACTGAAAATGGGTCACTCTGATCCAGTGGACTTCCCCGATAATCAAACTGGAAATAAATAAATAAATTATTCTTTCATAGATACACTAAACAACCAAGCACCAATACTCATAAAAAGAATAAAAACTAATCCTGTCCCATGGCTAATCAAACCCACCAAATATAAACCCCCAAAAATTCTGGAATGACATTTCTTCTCTTCTTAACCCAGGCACCAAGAAATATCTCTACTAAAATCCCAGGTTGGAAGAGTGGCCTAATGGTTAAAGTGTTTGGCTTACAAACACAAGACATGGGGTTTGAGTCTCACAATGGATAATTGGCTAGGCTTAAAATGGCTCGCAAGGGCAGTTAGATTAATACTAATCTAAGAAGCAACAAGACATCCCAGGAAATAGCATCTCTTTTTAACTGTTTCTTCATAAACTGTACAGCTGACATTACTGCCAGCTTTCCTAATAGTAGCAACATAAATAACTCTCCTTCTTCCATCCCACCCTCCCCCACCCAAACTTGCCTACACTTCCCTCCCTCCCCTAACCCCCACCTCTGCCCTACCTCCATCTTTACACTCCAATCAGTCTCCAACACAACTATAAAAAGAGTACTCTTAAAGCTCAAACCCTGCTGAAACACTCCAGATAACTTACCATGCACTTTCCTAAAGGCCGCCACTGAAGCCATTGGTTAGCCCATTAGTATCTTAATAAATAGATCTATTCAGGAATCTAATGTACCCAAATTGTGGAAAAAGGCCTACATTCTCCCTCTCCACAAAGGTGGCAAAAACAATGACATATCCAACTTCCACCCCATTGCCATCCTCTCACCAATCTCCAAGATACTGGAAACATTTATCCACACTCAGATCATGCCCCATCTCATCCAGTACCACCTCTTATCTCCATCACAACATGGCTTTTGATCTGGACACAGTACCACAACTGCCCTTATATCTTTCCTTGACACAATTAACAAACTCTGTAACTCTGGAAAAAACTGTTGCTATTAAACTCTTAGACCTCTCAAAAGCCTTTGATACTGTCTCCCACCCTTTACTACTTTTCACACCTCTCTCACTTCTGCCTCAACCACTTCACCATAAACTGGTTCTCTAGCTATCTTTCAGACAGGCAACAAGCTGTCAAATGGCAAAACTCCATCTCATCCTACCTAAATACCCCTACCAGAGTTCCGCAAGGCTCCATACTTGGCTCTGTATTATTCAATGTCTTTATTAATAACTTCCACACCTCTATCTTCAGTGCTAATGTAATTGAGTAAGCAGATGATTCCATGATAGTCTGCTCCACCAACTCAATTTCCAATCTATTACTTAAAACACAAACTGCTTTCTCCACCACTGAATCCTGGATGTTCAGCATCCACTTAGCATTGAACCTAAACAAAACTAAAATCATAATTTTTCACCCCATCCATATCTACCATAGTACACAAAAATACTTTCAAAATCTACAGCCAAAATAAATCCTTAATAGAAATTGTCCCACACACAAAATTACTGTAGTAGTCATAGATGAACAACTAAAATTTGATATCCATGTACAATAAAATTTCAAAAAAACAACCATCAAAAACTTGCATTGCTTTACAGACACAGTCAATAACTAACCCCCTCCTCTAGAAACCCCCTCGCATCCACCTACTTGCTCCCCTATCTCATATTCAGCGCCCTTCTACTTATCAACCTCCAAGCATCCCTAAAAGCCAAGCTGGAAGCCTGCTACAAAAAGGTATCTAAATTCTCAACAAATTCCAAATACTCCTCCCACCAATATAATCCACTTTAATCAATAAATTGTCGGGAATTCCAAATTACCTCAACTACTTACAATTTAACTACCGCTCACAAACTCATCTTCAAACTGTCTGACTGCCCATACCTTAATTCCATCATTCCATCTTTACCTCCTACCTCCCTAATAGGCCCCTTAGATCTGAAAACAAGAATTTACTCCTGGTTCATAAACCCAGACAACCTCTTGTGCAACTTATCTTCTCTTTCGCCCTATCCAATAAATGGAACTCTGCCATTCTCCCTAAGAACTATCCATAACCCTTTCCATTTTAAATCTTCTCTACACTCTTATCTCTCCACTACCTGGAGCTGTACTTGCTCCCAATCCTCTACTAGCCACCCCCAGAAACTTCTTAACTCTTCACTACACTTGCCTCATTAACCAGTATATATGCCTTAACTCCTGTCTAGCATCCAGTTAAAACAAAGAAAATACATGGTCTACATGCTGATTAAAGCAATGTTTAGAAATGGCTAATTTCTAAAACTTGATGTGTAAATGTCAGTGCATGATATTACTGTCCATGTGCTTTCAATTTCTATGCATGTTACAATGTGTTAAAAGACCCAGTATTGTAATTATTTAACTCTACTTTATGATTCAACTGTTTTCTACTTGTGTAACTTCCATATATTACTGAGGAGCTTTTCTCCCTGGGCCTCCACTCTAAACTGGCTCAAAATGGCCGAGTGGACTTCCCCGGTCAACAAACTGCAAATAAATAAATACATAAATAATAGCACGTTTGTGAGTACCAGTTCAAATATGTTTGTACCTCTGGTAGGTGTATGCACTATCTGGTCCAGGGTGTTTGTGTTTACCAAGTCTAGGTATCTCTGTGTCTGCAAATTTCAGGGTTGTGTAGAATTCAAAGTTTATAGAAGAATAATTAAAGCCCCTCATGAGTATGGTTTTTGGTCGAATGGTGAGTATCTCCAATTGGTCTAAGTATGATCTATGGGTTAATGGGATATAAAGGGGACCTGCAGATTGCTAGGATATGGTATGGGACTTTGCCCATGGTACTCTAGACAAGGAGGAACCACAGAGCATCATTCTGTTTAACCAACCTAGAGGTATGCTTGTTATTAATGTAGATGGAGACACTTCCACCTTTAGACCCTTCGTGTACAATTGCTGGTGTAAAGGTTTGGAAGATACTGAAACCTTGCACTGACATACTCTCTGTTGCTTTAAACCATGTCTTAGAAACTGCATAGGTGTCTGCATTTTCCAGGAGAGCTTGGAGAGAGTGCAGCTTCTTGTTTAGACTGCTGGCATTGAGCAAAAGCTTTAGATTTCCTTTAGTGGATTTTCCTTTGTTAATAGATTTGGCATTGTTTAAAAAACACTCTAAGGAAGAGGATAATGTTTTTAGCCAATACTCAGAAGTCTGGAGGGACAGGTGCAGTCCATCCTTGGCAAAGCAACATGGATTGTTAACCATGTCTTCCCAAGTTGACAAATACTTTATCCCCCTAGAATGACACCAAAATGTAAGCCACTTATTAAAGTGCAATATCTTCTGTTCATATTGTGGCATCATCCTTGGTGAAGGTAGAATGCTTCTCAATGCTAGGTACATACCTGCCTTTGGCACTTAGACCCAGGGCTCCATAATGTCTCTCTTCTAGGGAAGTACATCTCCGGTCATTTATACCTAACACAGGCTATAACTAAATCATAGTTTTGCATTATTGATGTTACTAAATTTTCAATCGTACTGGAAATATATTTTGTTAAAGTGTTCTTTAAGATTTATTTGCCTTCTGCAGTAAAGTCCTTATGCTACTGATTCATATAAAAGTGAAAGTTTTGAAACCAAAAGATACAAAGAGGGGCAGTAATCATGCCTTACTCTAATTTTCTCAATCTTGTTATTAAAATGTATTTATAGTCACACACTCTGTTCCTCAGACACAATAGTTTATTTTTTAAAGAATGGTTAACCGATGTTAGAAATCCTTCAGAAGAAATGAAGTGAGAGTGTGTAGGACTTCTTCAGACAGCATTTACTATAAAGGGTAGTATTCACATCAACAGGCAATTTGGATACTGCAAAAACAGTGGTCAGTGGGCATTCATTGTAAATTGATGCCACCACACATTATAAAAAGAAAAAAGTATTTTAAACTGTATGATGTAAGTCAAACATTCTCTAGAATGTATAGAATTTAGCTGCTCTTTCCAGTTACCCAGGCAACTCATAAAACTGCCACAAAATGAATTATCATGCCTCTGTGGAGTAATACAATAGGAAGAAAATATGAAAAAGACAGCATTTCATCTACAAAATAATTGTAAAAAAATAAGATTTTAAAAAGAAGGGAATGGGAAATGTTGGCATGCATAGTAGCATGGTCAGGAAGTGCAGTGTCTTTCAGATTGCATTCCCTTCTCACACTGTAGAAATAAACACAACTATTAGGCAGAATTCACCAACATATTTTAAAAATGTCACCTTACTGACATGCCTTATTTCTTACCGCCTTTCACCAATGTATCACTTACCAACATTGCAGAGATTTTTTTCTTTTATTTACACCATTAAGAATACCCAATCTTTGGTACATTCCCCTCCTCACAGACAGCGCATGTTAAATATACTTGTATTTCTTTCAATAGTTTCTCATTATTTAAGCACAATCTGAGACAGTTAATCACTTATATAATGAGCCATCATTTTTGTCAGAAATGGCACCACAGTGTGCTATTAAATGATTGCTCAGACACACACTCGCACACACAAAAAAACCCACAAAGCTTGGCTGGGACTTCTACCCTCCTCCACACACAAATTCTGTATAATAACACCAGGTTTGCTGCAAAGGCTCAGGGCATGAGTTTACTGTGAATGTGCAGAATATGTCAGCATACCACAGACTGGCATATCCTGTTATTTATTTATTTATTTTATTTGGCATTTGTTTACTGGGGTGGTCTGACTGGGTCTACAAAACCCATTTTCAGCAGAGGTCTGTGGAGAAAAGCTCCACATACAGTACAATACAAATACAGAGTAATCCAATACTATAAAAATTACATCAGAAATACTATACAAGAAATAAGTTGAAAGAACAAACTGCTACAAGCTGTTGAAATATATTACTACTGATCTAGACAATTCTATACAGTTAACACACTACAGACAATAATAGTCACTCTTACCATACATGATGTAGACATTGTCCAAAAAAGTAGTGCGTAGGTAGTGCATTGTGTGACATTGACTGTAGTAGTACAAGCAAAATAGAATGTTAGTTTCAGTTAGGAAAATAGCAGCCAGAAAGTTAGTGATGCAGATAGATAGTGAGAGAGAGTTAAGAAGAACAGAAGCAATAAAGCCTGAGCAGTAGCTTAAGGATATGGTATAGAAGCAGAGAAGGAGTTAGAAGAGCCTTAGGATCTTGCAGTCTGTGAGGGATTGAAATGTGACAGAAAGAGGAACACCTGAGCATTAGGCAGGCTTTATGCAGGAGCAGAGCCATGTATTTTTGAGATGATTTTTTAAAGAGGCTTTGAAATGTGTTAGGCCAGGAATAAACCTGGTTAGAGGTAGTGAATTCCAATGTATAGAGACAGAGTATGAATACAGAGAGTGGGTTTTGAGATAGCTAAAAGATTTTTGTCTTCTGATCGTAGGGATCGATTTGGTATGTAAGGTGTGACTAGATTGGCTAGTGCATGGCAGGCAGTAGGCTTGAAAAAAAGGTTGTGTAAGGTGGATCGCTGAATAAAGGCAAGTTGGTTGGGTAGTTCAAGCCAGTTTAATTCTAGGAGTGGTTTACAGTGGTGTGTGTGATATTTAGAGTTTGTGGCAAACTTTGTTGTAACACTGTTCCAACTTGCTTAGGGTAGAATTTTGTAAGTTACTTAAGATAGGGGCACCATAAAGAAGGGAGGGAAGTAAAATGTTTTTTGCAATGGTAGTTTTGGTTGCTGCAGTAAAGAAATGTTTGTTTCTATATAAGAATCCCAGTTTTTGATGTGTTTTCTTTATATTTTGCTGTATATGGGGGTCAAATGAAAATATATTGTCAATGATAACACCTAGAAATTTATTTTCCTATACTATTTCAATGACAGTGTTGTCATATGCAAGGATGTTGAAATGATCAGTGACAGGGGAGGTATTTTTGGGATAAAAGTGTACTAGTTTTGTCTTCTTGGGATTAAGAAAGAGTTGGGCATTTCTTAGCCAAGATTCAACTGCAGTAAAGGACTGTTGAGTTTTTGAAAGTAGTTCTGGTAGTGATTGAGCAGCGCAGATTATGATGAAATCATCAGCGTACTGAATGAGGGTCCCAGGGTGAGAGGCAGTGTGTAGGCTGTTTGTGGAAATGTTGAAGAGTAGGGGTCCTAGGATGGAGCCTTGAGGGACTCCAGTAGGGTTTTGGAGGAAGGGTGAGAGTTCATTGGACCATTTCACTGCTTGTTCAGAATCATTAAAGTAGCTCTGAAATCATTTTACTGTATTATGTGAGAAGCCTAGGTTAGACAGTGTTCTCAAAAGTAAGGGGTGAGACACTGTGTCAAAGACCTTAGACAGATCAAGGAATACTGAGGCTGTATAGCATCCTCCATCTCTGGCCTTGTTTATGGTGTCTGTAAAAGATAATCATGCTGTAGCTGTGCTATATCTAGGTTGGAAGCCATGTTGGGTTTTGGTTAAAAGGTTGTTTTGCAATATATATATTGCATTATCTGCTGATGGATACCTCTCTCGAGAATTTTAGATATGGGTGACAAGATGGATATAGGACGGAAATTGGATGGATCAAAAGAGTTGCCTACTTTGTGGATGGAGGTGATGTGAGATTATTTCCATATGGTAGGTACTTCTGATTTGGATAAAGACCTATTTATAAGGATACTGATTAGGTAGGCAACTGAGTTAGCAGCCAGTTTGAGGTAGTATGGGGGGAGATTATCAGCTGAGGTAGAGCAGCATTTTAGTTTTTGTAGCAGTTTCTTAATGGTGTCAGTGGGTATGGGCTGAAATGAGAATGGGGTTTATATGACATTTTGTTGAGTAGGGGGGTTAGTTATGACAGGGTTAGAAGTAGTTGATGGCCTGGGGTTGGTGTCTGAATAGGTTGAAGGGTGGGGGGGGGGGGTGTCCAACATTATGAGTGTTAGTTAAGTCCAAAATTTATTTTATGGAGTGCTTGTTAAAGTTTTTGGCCATTTGTGATGGAGGGTATCTGTTGATAGAGTGTGCTGTCCATTTCATCCAGGGTTAAGTAGAGAAGATATGGAGTGCCAAAATTTACTGTGGTTGATTTTATGCTGAAGTTGAAGCTGGGAATAATATGACTTCTTATCTCTGTTGATTAGTTTTGTCAGTTTGTGATGTAGTGTTTTGAAATTAACATGATTTTGTTCATTTTTGTTTTGTTTCCAGGTTGACCAGGCTAGGTCCGTATGCTTCATCAGGTGTTTACATTCCTTAGAGAGCCATGGTGCTAATTTCTTTTTGATGATTTTCATACAAATGGGAGTTAGTGTATTAAGTATGTGAAGGAAGGTGTTATTAAAGTATAGCACAACATCATTAAAAGGTAGTTTTTTAAGGGGTGTATAGTCTATTTCCTGTAGGAGATTGTTGAATTTATGCTGACAAAAAGTAGAGTTCTTAACTGATTTTATAGTGTATACTTAGTTGTTGGGAGGTTGTTCTCAGGGAATAAGCTGGTAGATGATTGCTCAGGGAGTTAGTATACCAAAAGAGGGGTAACTGGCAGGGTGGGATACTAGAATCCAGTCTAAGGTGGATTGGCAGGTAAGATCTTTTTTGTATCTTGTTATACTCCAAGCTCATTCATGACAACATCTGGATGGGTATGAGGAAGTTTAGAAGAGACTTGTGGGAACCTCTGATGCATTTCATTATCGTTGGTGCATCCATCTGCAGACATACTTTGTGGCATCAGGCACCATCTTAGTAGGATTAAGCAGCATAATCTCTGCAGCATCTCATTTTTTTACAAATCAGTAAATATTACTGTGTAGCTGAGGTCAGTAGAACTTTTGTCTTCATGTTTCAACTTGCATCTTTATACTCTTGACTTACCACACCGATTTTCTTTTTGGATTCAATAGTTTTTTCATCCCTGATAACTCTTAGAAGAGCACTCTATTCTAAAGTACTCAGTAACTATTATTTAAATAAATACACGTATATATGCATTTCTATCAACATACTTGCACTTCAAAAACCAACCTGTTCCTTGAAATCCAGAAGACGAATCCCATTGTTTTGTAGTGTTTCATTTTTAAGTATCATACTGTTCTGCTTTTATCTAAAACTGGAATCTAAAACAGAATAGACGGGTATTCTATTACAAATGGTTCAAATATCTCTGGGGTAAAGTACAAACATTGTTCAAGATGTAACAACTGTGCAGCACAAATTTAACACAATAAACTGCTAGATAATAAAACAGTATACACGTTAATTCTGCAACATAAAACTCAAAGTAACATGTTAGTGAAGATTAGGGAAGGTGATATATTATACGCAGTCTCTATTTTTTAGTGAAAGTATATGCTGCAAAAAAGGTCATAAGAGTTACATATGAAATAAACAGGGCATCACCAACTAAAAAGAGCCAAGTTTTGTTGCCAGGACTTATTCAAATGTTATAGATGTTCGCCATCTAGAAAAGGAGAAGCCACCAGACATTTCTTGCTGGGAATAAAAAAGGATAACCAAATGGTTTTATTTTATACTGATACATTCTTGGACAAGATCACATAACTGATTTTACAGAATGTGTGGCAAAAGAAATGCAGAAATTGTTTTTTTCACCGTATCAGCACAAAAGCAGCAAAAATAACAAATTACTCATTACAAACTGTATAAAACATACATGCTTTTCAGTTCTTTAATCACACCATTCCATAATCTGGGGCATAGACAGGAATCTCAAGACAATTTAAAGCCATATTCTGTCTTTTTGATAACTTTGGAATTATTAAAACAATATTGTAACTAGTTTTATTGGAACAAGGTCATGAAACAAAACACAAAGCCAATGTTTAACTGAAGTGAATAACACTTAAATTACCATACTGGGCATGCATTCTTAACATTTAGATCCAAGAAATTTCATTTACTAATTTTCTGCTTCTTAAAAAAATTATCACATTTGAAAAATAAAGTCCTTTCCTATCCTCAACAATATTCTACTTGCTGTTCTTGAACAATCCTTTCCGATTCTAGAGACTTCAATGACACAATTAGAACTGTACAAAAATGATTTTATCTCTCTCGAAATTTTTAAATATTTGAAATTAGAGATAGAATATGGCTTTAATATAAATGTGCATTCAAAAGCAAACAATGAAACTGAAATGACAAAAAATGATAGCACATGAATAAAAGTCCTCACAAACTGTACAGAAAATTGTAAGAAACTTGCAGTCTGGAAGTACATTGAAAGACAGAATAGCCCCCTGTGAAGTCATTGTTACTGAATGCAGTTCACCATATGTGGTGAGAATATTTGTCTTAGCTCTTGTTGACAGACAAGGTCCAAGCTGACAGCAGATTGGCAGTGCCAGTGACTTATAAAGCCAATAATGTTCAAGGAAGCAGTCAAAAGCAGCTGTTTAAAAACACTTGGGTCCTTTAATACTGGTCTCCATGGTTACTGCCTGGTCCTCAGTCTCCTCCAGTGACAGTACGGTGGAGGACTGGAAGAGGCCTTCACCTGACTGGGTGACCGAATTTTTGAAGGACATCATACTCCGGGTTGTCCATGGAAGGACTGCATTAAATCACCAAGTTATTGTAACTGACATATTTCTTTTTTGCTGCAGGACCTGTCAAAGAGTGAAAAATAAAGAGATATTATGGTTTAGAATCAAAAGTTCAAGTTTGCTCTGCATTACATGAATGGCAAATTTTATTGAGATGGTTACTGGTATGTTAAAGGAAATATGCCTGACTCCATGACAGACTTAAGGCACCTTTTTCTCCAAATAAAATAGCACCTCTGCTTCTTATGAAACAGTAGCTAGATCTACACCATTACCTAGATTGCTTCTGTTGTCTTCATGGATATAACCTCAGTATGCCTGTAAAAGTGAAGGAACACTTTCTTAATATATTCCATTATCTGATTATTTTATAAAATGAATTTGGAGTTTTTTGCTAATGACCTTGTGAAATACACATCTGCTGAATATTTAAAAATAGAAACTGTGACTATTAGTAGGAACAGCCTTTCACAGTGCATTTACTTTGATATCTTCATCATCTGGACATCTGGCATGTGGATAAAAAGCACTCACCGAGCCATTATCACTTAACCAGCAACCAAGAGAAAATAGGTAAGAAAATACAAATCTTCCACATCTCATTTCATTAAAGAACTAAAACTTTTACCCAAGTGTCACATTCAGTGCTGTGTCACTGATCCTCTATAATAATGCTAAATTATCACTTAAACTCAGATGGAATATCACATCAGTTGCTTCACTGGGCATGTTTTTTAATTAAATAAACTTGTTTTCTTTCTTACTGCTTCATGCAAACCAGTTCTAAAGCATGCCCATCACAAACATTTAGTCAGGATTTTTGACTGAGTCTTTTATTCCTCTGCTGTAGGAAATTTTGTTGCCTTGTTTCCATCTCATTTGTACTTATTCTTGAAAAAATGTATGAGTGTTCTTTCTGCTCTCAAAAGAGTCACACTTTCCAATGTAGCTACACTCATGAGTCCTCATAAATGCAAATGGATCATACCTATCCTCTGCATCCCCAGCTTATACTTTCCAACTCCAAAGATGTGCAACAGTGGAGAAAAGTATATCTGAAAGTTTTATCTATCTATCTATCTATCTATCTATCTATCTATCTACGAATTTTCTTGTTTTTGTTCATCCAAATGTCATTTGCACCAATTGCATTTGGCAGATCAGCTGGTCCCAATACAAAATCTGTTTATATCTATGAGAACTTGGCTTATTGCCCTACTAAGCAGTATTGAAGCCCTGCTCATGTCTCCCATGATGATTTGATAAAAATAATTTAGGAAATTTGGTATCTGCTTATATGTGTTTACCACACTGTTTCCATCTTCAAATACTTTTGTATGTTTCTGTTTTCTGAGAGGAATTCATTCACAGATCTTATCAGCTTGCTTAATACATTAATCATTGACAAGCTTCATTAATTTTGATCAGAGAATTGCAATATCTCTATAATTTATACAAGTAGAATCCCAGCTGTGCATGCATTGTACAATTTATGTCTTCAAAGAAATATATAGTCTATTTTGTTCAATGTCTTAAAAAAGAAATAGAAATTCCACAGAAAGGGTCTAATGTCAAAAGTATGCACTGAGCTTTGTAAATTCAGGCCCTTAGGTGCTTAGTGCTTTGTCCCCATTCATGTAATATGGATGCATTCATTTAGAATTCAGAATGAAACAGACTTTCCTTGTTTTAGATGAACAGAAAGCAGACTTTTTGCTTCTCCTCCAAGTAGAACATTTTATCTTCAGTTATCTGGCATAGAATCATTGTTTTTGTTCCTTATTTAAAAAGACTTGAAAAAATAACAGATAATGCTCCACTAAGGACAATTTGAATGCAGTAATTGTATATATTTAATGGTTACTATTCAATCTGATTCACTATCATACCTCTGAACTATCCAGATTTTCACAGAATGTCCAGAGTTTTGTCTGTTTCTCATAACCTTATAGTTTTCTGGAAAATCACTGATGAATACTTGAGGGTTGAAGTCAGAAAGTAATGGCAGAAATTTGAGTTTCAGACTTCACATCCCTCAGAAAATTCATGCTAATGCAAAACTGTTAGTCTATCAAATTTCTAACTTTGTAAGAGTGATGTTTAAAAAGTGTATCCATTTTGGGTCCTTTGTCCCTCATTTTTTGTGGCTTTGTCCAGATTTCTTGCTCTAAGAGGTTCAGAGGTATGCTCACTGTCGATGTCTTAATTTTCATTCCTTCCTTTCTTATATATTCTCAATGTCACAAATATCTTTATTTTTTTTGTCGGTGACATGCCGATACGCGCGCGCGCGCGCACACACACACACACACACACACACACACACACACACACACACACACACACAATTCTGCTGATTTTTCTGGGCCACTACTCTCTGGTTTGCACTGCATATAATTATTCTTACAACTATAAAATGAGTAATAATTTAAGATGTACACAATACCTGCATGTTTATATTAAGAATATCAAGCCGTATGAAAATGTGTATATCATTTAAATTTTTTTTTTGTGCATCTCTCTTTATCTTTAACATTTTCTAGAGACTGTTCCCATAGTTACTTTTGCATCTTGAACAATAACGAGTCTTAAGGCTTAATTGCCTTGCTAGTTGTATAAACATCAAGTCAGTTTTTAGCTTCTTATGTTAACATTTATTTCAGGTCCTAGATGACTGTTGCTGCTGATATTTTAGATTCTGTACCATCCATATTAAATCAGTTTTGAGAACTAGATACATTACCAATCAGTATTATTACTGCATCCAACTGGAGTTTTGATGGCTGGATCACCCCTGAAATGTCACTGGTTATCCTTATTGAAGGAAGAGTTACTAAACATTATTTCAGTGAAGAAGGGGTGAAGGAGTAGGTATTGGGGAGAAAGGGTGGTTAACATGAGGGTAAACATGATTCAGTTAAGGTAGAAAAGGAGGGTGGATGGAGAAAATCATGTGAGTTTGATGACTTAGAGTGAAGGTGTTGCAATGACCACTTTGCTGGTAGATGTCTATTAGGTGGTGTAATAGAATTTACATGATATAATTGGCTGGGTTGTAGTCTGGAGGATATTGAAGATATGAAGTTGATCTTTTAACTTACTCTTGAAAGTTAAGTAATTGGATATCTCTCTCATACTACAGAAAAGTTTGTTCCATGTTCTTTATGGATAGACAGCAGGTGATCTATCAATAGCTTTGTTGTTTATTTCTAAATGTTTTTATTTGGACAAACTCAGTTGATTAGTGGTATTGTACTAGTAAAATTAGTTGATTAGGGTGGTTGGAAATGCTGTTTATGGAAAAGCATGTGGATAAAGGTTACTTATAAGCAGGTAGTTTAGCTTTCACGCAGCAGCAGGTTCAATTTTCTTAAGGCATTATGGAAGTGACTATTTTTAGCCAATAGCAAATTTGTCTATCTTACTTCAAATTGTTGATGTCCTGGTAGTAGCCAGTTTGTTAGTGTTACCAGATACAACTGTTCCATCTAGGTCTTTGAATATTAGGAGTATATCAGTAAGTTTTATTTATTTTAATTTAATTTATCTTATTTATTTTATTGCATGTGTTTACCGGGAAAGTCCACTGGGCCTAAAAGAG